>NC_142941.1:6670628-6678128 GCF_046866305.1 Octopus bimaculoides
TATATATCATATATGTTCACACGCACACACACACACACACATACCATATATATATATATATATATATATATATACACACACACACATATGTGTGTGTGCGTGCCCATTCTTTCGTACGTTGTTTCGCAATCAAAATACATCAGTTATCGAGTGAACATCTCGTTTCTGTTTGAGTGAAAAAGAAAGATCTTTACTAAAAAATATCTAAATAAATAAATAAATAAATAAATAAATAAATAAATAAAAGAAAAATAAGATGCAAACATTTTTTAAAACCCTTTTGCTAGCATCCTTACGCACCCTGCATCATCATCCAAAACAAAATCACCACCACCACCACCAGTACAACGTCAACTATGACAAGAACATCAACATCATCATTTAAGAAATACATCTGACAATAATAATAATAATAATGATAATAATAATAATAATAATAATAATAGTAATAATAATAATAATAATAATGATAATAATAAATAATAATAATAGGAATGCAAACAAACTAATAACGGCAGCACCAACAGCAAAGAAAACAGCAACAACAACCAATGGCTTTATGCAACCACAACCACCACTGCCACCACGACCATCACCACAACAACTGCAACAGCAGCAGCAGCAGCAGCAGCAGAAACAGCAGCAGCAGTAGGTGAAGCATCAGAACCAGACACTAAGATAGAAAAGATTGTGCTATACAACATGTGGACCCCTTACCGTGCCAGTGACGTCACTGATATATAACCCTTTAAGTCTTAAAAATAATAATGGATATCATGAATCTACTGTGGAAACAAACGAGCTGGTATTTAGTGTATATAATATTTTGACAAAGCATTTTGGAAAGAAACCTCGACGGAGACGACGACGACGAAGGAAATCGGTAGAAGAAGCAACGTAACCGCCACCACCTCCAGGGAAAGAATACATATATATACATATATAAATATATATATATCTCCCTTACAACAAACAACAAGTTAATGGGTATAAACCCTATGAAAATGACACAAACCACAAAGGGAAAACGCACCGATAGAATGAAATAAAGAACGATTTCCATGATCTAAAGGAATCCGAAACACACAAATATACAAGTGGACTAGTTGTTATTTTTTTTTCTACTCCCTCTCTCTCTCGCTCGCGCTCTCTCTCTCTCTCTCTCCCTGTGTTTGTGTATGTTTGTGAACCTTAAAGGGAACAAGACGAACGAACGAACGGACGAACGTACGAACGAACGAACGAACGAATGCGTGTATGAATACATAAATATATATGAATATATGAATATATATATGAATATATATGTATATATAAATACATGAATGACTGAAGGATTATCTTTGCGGACGAAATGACAAGAAACATGCAGTTGTCCTTTGGAGTACCGATCTGTTTTTTCTTATTCCTCTGTCTATGTGCTACGCTAAGTAATGGACTGCTTCATACAGGCAAAGGATCACAGAAACACATATCTATAGGTAAGTCTTGTTGAGATAACAAAACATTATGTATACGGTTATTGCTACACAAATTCTTGTACGGTTATCTATGTGACTGTATGGCTGAAACAGTGACCACGTACGTACGTACGTACGTTTGTATGTATGTATATATATATATATATATGTATGTATGTATGTATGTATACACGTATGTTTGTATGTATATATGTATACACGTATGTATGTATGTTTGTATGTATGTATGTATCTGTGCATATATGTATGTGTACATGTGTGCATCTATGTATGCATGAATGTGTATGTTGTATGTGTCTGTATGTGTACATTTGTATGTGTACATGTGTGTGCATATATGTATATATGTATGCATATATGTATGGTGTGTATGTATATTTGTATTATGCATGTATGTATGTTTATATATATATATATACATACGTGCATATAAATACGTATGTATACAAACATATACATATATATACACCCACACATGCACACACACACACACATATAGAGAAATATACATGGACACATACGTACATACATACATACATACATACATACACACATAGACAGTATATAAATATAGCATAAGACAACATACTTTTTGCTACAGCACAGTAGTAAACACCATGGCAATATACAAGACAAGACGATAACAAAACACAGTACAAACACACACCATTGCAGAACATGACAACACCACGACACCAGGCAGTAGTTTACCACACAACCCGACACCACATCGGAGTGTACAACACACCGCTATAGAACACAACACGATACTATACAACAAGGCACTCTACAACACAACACAACACAGTATCAAACAGTACTATCTAACATACCACTATACGACAGAGCTCTGTACTACATAGGAACACGATACAACATTCTACAATAGAACACGATATCACACAAGACAACACGAGACAACGCTAGATAACACAGCACAACACCACATAAGACAACAACGTTACACAACACAACACAACATTATACGTTATACAACAAACACGATACTGTACAATACTCCATAAGAAACAGTATATAAAACATCATTTGTACAAAACAGTATTTAAGACAACACTATGTGACACATGATACAGTGTACAGTATACAGTATACAGTACAGCTCTATATAACAAGATGCAAACAGTGCTATGTACACTACAACACGATATAGTGCAGTGCTATGCTACATAGCACCACAATGCATTAGTGTACACTATTCTATAGTACTCTACGTGGAAGCTCTTGACCTGCTGAAATTAGTAGCCAAATCTCCCTAAAAGTCTCATCTAATTACCTTAACCGTATCTCGCTTGCTTCCAAAAAAAAAAAAAAAAAAAGAAAAGACAGAGTAAAGAGAATAAAAAAATGTGAAGGACGCATTGGAGAATGTAGTCCTTGATATACAAAATGTCGGGACTGTCACGGCCGGAACGCTGGTTCAGGGCTGACCTGGGGTTAAATAATAACATCAGTAGCAACTAACAAGGAGACACCCATAACAGCCATCAGCTCAAAATACCAGCTCAACCGGTACTGCTACTAACACCACCACCACCACCACCACCACCACCACCACCACCACCACCACCACTACTACTACTACTACTACTACCACTAACAGCAAGAACAACAACAACTGCTACTATCGCCACTACACCAACGCCACTATACTACCACTGTCACCACTACCACCAACACCACTACTACTACCACCACCACCACCACAACTACCACTTAGACAACAACCAACACCAACACTAAAACTACTATGAAAGCCAATACAACCACCACCACCACCACCACCACCACCGTCGCCACTACTACTACTACTACTACTACTGAACGTCTTACTAATGTCTATACCACTTCGTTCTCTCATAGCTATATCTCTTGCACCAACAAGTAAAACCGAGGTGGTGTTTCCAGCGCCGCCAAATACCGTCGATAAATAACAGACAGACATTAATGCAAGCCGAATGCGATGGTGTATCTCCTCCTTTACGCGCTTCACACGAGATTGTCTAGCTTTAGAAATAGCACCGAAATAAAACCTCCCCTCAAATACCACATCCGACCGAGCCTCATTAAAACCATAATGACGATAATAATAATAATAATAATAATAATGATAATGATAATGATAATAATAATGATAATGATAATAATAATAATTATAATCCGGGAAGAGGAGACATGTAATGTAATTAAGATTGTATTATTTTATGTCAGAAATTAAAGATGGCTCGGATGCGTTCTTTCATGTTTAGGTTATCTCCAATCACGGCTGATCCAAAGACTAAACAGCAACAACAACAACCACCACCACCACCACCACCACCACCACCACTACTACTACTACTACTACTACTACTACTACTACTACTACTACTACTACTACTACTGCTGCTGCTGCTGCTGCAGTCGCCACTTCCTTTTATTAAATGGTTTTTGCATGCCAATGTTTCACCACCCGCATCAACAGTACCAATCACTTATTATTATTTTTGTCTTTTCTGAAGAGACGCATTGCTATAGCGTTGTTGTCCAAGGTATACCGAGGCGGGATGGTCATCGCTGGAATACCTGGATTTGTTGTTGTTGTTGTTTTGTTTTTAACAATATCATCATCATCACCATCAACAACAACAGCAGCAGCTACAGCACCAAACGTTGGTACCCGAGAGACTCTAAGTCACACCAATGTTCGTTGACGAGAGCTTATACGATTTACGACAAACCACCACCACCACCACCACCACCACAACTACTACTACTACTACTACTACTACTACTACTACTACTACTACTACTACTACTACTACTTCCTTTTATTAATGGCAGCCATACCAAGGTACCTGCTCTCTCACGTCACTAGTACCGCTGTCTTTTATACACGGGCACATTGCAGCGTTGTTGTCCAAGGTACACCGGACCGGAAATAGGGTCGGGATGATCACAGCTGGGTCATGTATAAAAGCTTGATCTGGTTAACTTGAGGTTACACAATAACTATAACAGCAACAACAACAACGATGACCATTGGTACCACCAGAGCTTATACCATTTACAACAAATAAACACTACTGGTATCCTACTACCACCACCACCATGCTGCTGCTACTACTACTACTACTACTACTACTACTACTACTACACCACCAACATCAGCACCACCACCACCACCACCACCACCACCACTACAACTACTACTACTACTACTATTACTACTACTACTACTACTATTACTACTACTACTATTACTACTACTATTACTACTACTACTACTACTACTACTATTACTACTACTACTATTACTACTACTACTATAGCTATTACTACTACTACTATTACTACTACTTCTACTACCACCAGGACCACCACCACTACACCTACTACTACTGCCACTACAATCACCACCACCATCATCATCACTATCACCAAAGTCACCACCACCACCTCTACCACCACCATTATCACCACCACCACCACCACCACCACCACCACCACCACCACCACTACTACTACTACTACTACTACTTCCATCAGCACTTTTTATCGTTGACATGTACGCAAGCTATCCACCACCACGATTGTTATTTCACGGTATGACTATTATTACTACTACTACTACTACTACTACTACTACTACTACTACTACCGCCACCACTACAAACGGACAACCATGCTACCTATTACACTGGCACCATTACCAGCAGAACTAAGACCTATGCTATTAGAAGACACCACTGCTACTGTAACCGCTACTACTACCAACTCACCCTTCATTCATGCCATCCCCCCTACCACATGATTGGTTGGCGACTCGTTTTGTTAGAAATAGCAGCCAAAATCTTAGAAGTAAAAATAAAACAGGGAAAGGATGGGGGGTGGGGGTAGGTTATATAATATACTTCGAGATACATTATGTCTGAAAATACAAATTACAAAATGGGATGGCCACGGTTGGAAAGCCTTTTAATCATTGGTCAGCTCGATCTGGTTGACCAGGAGCTTACCACCACCGCCGCCGCCACCACCACCACCACCACCACCACCACCACCACCACCATTATCGCTACAATTAACAACGATAACAAGAAGCATTTGTAACGAAGTCGATTCAACGTGGCTGCTCGGTTTGCAAGAAACAGCAGTCAACTCTCCCTCAAATAACACACACACACACACACACACACACACACACACACACACACACACACACACACACACACACACACACTATCATTGTATGAAAAGGACACAGCAGACTATGCCCTGGTTTGGAAGGTCACGGTTGGAATGCATTTCATTACCCCACTCTATCGCCGAATGTCTGGTAAACTGACACATTGCATTTGTTGTCCAAGATACACTATGCCGGAAATAAAGTCGAAATGACCCTAACTGGAATACTCTTGATCCACAGATAAGCATGATCAGGCTAATCTGGGATCAAACAATAACAACAACAACAGCAACAGCAACTGTTTGTATTAGTATTGCTTACACTACATACAACTCTATACGAGCTAGCAGTACTCACGCCTATACTTACGCCTGTACCGTCTGCATGGACACCTTGAATACACGTTAGTATTAGCCAGGTCTGTCTAAAGTTAGTGAGAGAACCATGCCAAATATAAAATTTACACCTAGTTCAAATGGTAATTGACCTAAAGCGAGATGTGAAACATAAGCGCCATTTCAACTGGTAATGTGAAATGTAGGCCAGTTGCCCAATTTCACTTGGTAATAGACCCACAACTTGTGTGAAATCTGTGCTTCATTCTATTTCAATTGTGATTTTTTTTTTTTATTGTCAGATGTGAAATATAAGCGCCATGTCAACTGGTAATGTGAAATATAGACCAGTTGCCCAATTTCACTTGGTAATAGACCCACAACTTGTGTGAAATCTGTGCTTCATTCTATTTCAATTGTGAGTTTTTTTTTGTCAGATGTGAAATATAAGCGCCATTTCAACTGGTAATGTGAAATATAGACCAGTTGCCCAATTTCACTTGGTAATAGACCCACAACTTGTGTGAAATCTGTGCTTCATTCTATTTCAATTGTGATTTTTTTTTTGTCAGATGTGAAATATAAGCGCCATTTCAACTGGTAATGTGAAATATAGACCAGTTGCCCAATTTCACTTGGTAATAGACCCACAACTTGTGTGAAATCTGTGCTTCATTCTATTTCAATTGTGAGTTTTTTTTTGTCAGATGTGAAATATAAGCGCCATTTCAACTGGTAATGTGAAATATAGACCAGTTGCCCAATTTCACTTGGTAATAGACCCACAACTTGTGTGAAATCTGTGCTTCATTCTATTTCAATTGTGATTTTTTTTTTTATTGTCAGATGTGAAATATAAGCGCCATTTCAACTGGTAATGTGAAATATAGACCAGTTGCCCAATTTCACTTGGTAATAGACCCACAACTTGTGTGAAATCTGTGCTTCATTCTATTTCAATTGTGAGTTTGTTTGTTTTTTTGTCAGATGTGAAATATAAGCGCCATTTCAACTGGTAATGTGAAACGTAGCCCAGTACCCCAATTTCAGTTAGTAATAAACCCAAAACTTACGTGAAATCTTTGTTATGATCCATCGCTGTTGTTAAAAAGCCCTGTTTAGCCAAATGTGAAATGTAAGCTCCATTTCAACTGGTGCTATGAAATGTAGCCCAGTTCCCCCAATTACGGTTGGTAACAGACCCCAAACTTGCGTGAAATCTATGCTTCATTCCATTTCACTTGTTAACAGGTTTATCGCCAGATGTGAAATGTAAGCAGCATTTCAACTATTAATGTGAAATGCAGCCCAGTTCCCCAATTCCAGTTGGTAATAAACTCACAACACACACGAAATCTTTGCCATCCTCCATCACTGTCGTTATTAGGCATTTTTAAAAAGCCAAATGTGAAATGTAAGCACCACTTCAACTGGTAATAAGCGTGAGATATGAAATTTAACCCCCTCCACTATTTCAGTTGATAATAATCCGAAGGCA
>NC_142941.1:6690628-6698128 GCF_046866305.1 Octopus bimaculoides
TATCGTAATAGACCAAGACTATTGAAAGAAGTCTTATATAAAAATCTAATCTAATAGAAAAACTTGTGTTACACACGGTTTATTTGGTGAATTATTCGTAAAACATTTGTTCCGCTGTCAAACATTATTTTCAGAATAATCTCCAACCCAAGGCTCTGCCTTTGGCTAACGACCTTCGTCATACTTCAAATCCCGATTTACTTCAAACATATAAGAAGTAGTCTTTCGTTCCGCCGAATTTTTCTACTTGGGATTTTGGGCCAGGAAATTATTTCTACTTTCAAAACATATCTTCGAAGATAATACGTCTTTTATAGGCGTGACCTAGCGGTTAGGATGTTGCACACACAATCTAGCGACCGTGAGTTCGATTCCCGGACTGAGCAAAACACTTCATTTCGCTTTGCTCTGCGCGTGGAAGAGCGGCAGAATCATTGGCGCCTCGGCAGAAATACTTTATGGCATATCTTCCGGCTCGCTACATCCTGAGTTCAAATCCCACCTGCCTGCAGAGTGCAACATGAAATCCCTCTAATTTTCATCTCAAACCAAGTCATGGTAGTCGAAGTCCCAGTCATCTACATAACAGCGGCAAACGAGGATATGGGCCCGCCCAGGTCTTATAGAGAGTGAGGGAAAAGTTTCACATGCTCAGGAACTGCCCAAGGGCAGGCCACTGCTAGTGTATATACACAGACACATATACACACATATAGAACAGGCTTCTTTCAGTTTCCGTCTACCTAATTCACTCAAGGCTTTTGTCCACATGCAGTAGGATTCAAATCAGCATCATGTGGTTTGAAAACAAGCCTCTTACTACACATCCATGTGTGCGGCCATATATATATATATATATATATATATATATATATATATACACATATATTTTGTTGTGTCTGGGGAGAGCCATTCTCTTTTAGTGCCTTATTATTTAACACACTCACCGGTGAAGTTTCCATTCATTTACTTATTTATTTTTCTAGAAAAATAAATAAGTAAATGAGTGGAAACTTTATCGGCGAGTGTGTTAAATAATAAGTCACTAAAAGAGAATGACTCTCCCCAGACACAACAAAATATGCTTCAACACACGAACTCACATAAATAATCTTGCAGACAAAATCCCAAAACGAAATACATACATACATACATATATATATATATATATATATATATATATATATATATATATATATATATATATATATATATATATATATATATATGTACATACACGTGTTTGTATGTTTGTATGTGTGAAGATTACTTAGGCCGGCCCTGGGGGAACGCAAATGTGTTCTTCTGGAAGTCAGTTGAGACGCAGCAGTTGTCGACCTTGTCATTCATACATAACAGTTGAAAACACAGAATCGTGTCAATCGATCACATCGTCACATTGCAAATATTTTGTTGCCTCGCGGGTTAAAGTGTATGTAACTCAAATAGATAGAACTCTCTCTCTACATATATATATATATATATATATCGATTTCTATATTTCTTTCCTTCTCACGCCACCTCTTCGTCTCGCAATACATACATACATACATACATACATTCACATACACTCATACGTACATAGATACATATACATACACACACACACACAACACACATATATGTATATATTTATTTATTTATTCATTTATTTATATTTATATGTATATGTTTGTGCGTGTGTATGCAATATGTGCGAGTGTTTTGTTTATATGTTTATATACGTAGGTTTCTATACTCAAGCATACACCTGTATGTATGTATGTATGTATTGTGTGTGTATATGTGTGTGTATATATATGTGTGTGTGTGTGTAAACACACATACGTATATAAAATATTTGTTTCTAATTCACTGGATACACAGTAAATACAAATAGGCACTCTGCTGACACCCCGCTGGTATCGACTGTGCAATTCCGATCTACTAGTTAAAAGACATACAAGCCTACAGACATATCTAAAACCATAATACGTACATAAATATATTCTTGTGTTGAAGAAGAGACTTCAATAAAGTAGTACTCAATACCTGATTAGAATATTTTACACACACACGCACGCACACACACACACACACACACACACACACACACACACGACACAACAGGAGGATCAGTTAATTATGATTTTATTCACCATATTCCCCTCTCAGATTCACACACTTATAGCAGCCGTCCTTCAGTTTTTCTAAACCCTGTAAAAGGACTCGGAAAGTTGGGTTTTCAACCAGGCCTTTCGCGATACCCTTAAAACCAGGAACTTTTCAGCACTCCACCCACAACACACACACACACACACACACACAATACACCCCCCACACATTCACAAGCGTTAAGGAATGGGGTAGATGAGATCTGGGTTACATATGTTTCATAGCTAGCGGAACCTCGGAAGTGGTAAATGTCCAAGCGAGGTGTATACCGCAGGCTACTCCCCTGGCCAAGGATATCTTTATTGAGTGAAGTTTAAATTCTGATCGAATCTTCCACGTGTCAACACGTACCTCCTTGCGATACTGTAAACTTCATTTAATCAACCTACCCTCGGCCTGGGCGGTTCCACTCGCTATGAAACACATGTAGTCCGGATCTTTTGTACTTCATTCCTTAACTTTTGTATTCTTATTCGCATACCTGGCAACCCAGCCTGCCTACCGTTAAATATAAAATAATTTTTTTCACTTTCCCATACTCCGATACGGAAAAAAACCCCCACAACCTTTCGCCCCAATAAACGACTTTTGTTTCTGAAAGTTGTTTTTTTCATACTTTCTACAGTTTACTTGGGTGGAGACGCAATGGCCCAGTGGTTAGGGCAGCGGGCTCGTGGTCATAGGATCGCGGTTTCGATTGCCAGACCGGGCGTTGTGAGTGTTTATTGAGCGAAAACACCTAAAGTTCCACGAGGCTCCGGCAGGGGATGGTGGCGAACCCTGCTGTACTCTTCCACCACAACTTTCTCTCACTCTTTCTTCCTGTTTCTGTTGTGCCTGTAATTCAAAGGGTCAGCCTTGTCACACTGTGTCACGCTGAATATCCCCGAGAACTACGTTAAGGATACACGTGTCTGTGGAGTGCTCAGCCACTTGCACGTTAATTTCACGAGCAGGCTGTTCCGTTGATCGGATCAACTGGAACCCTCGTCGTCGTAAGCGACGGAGTGCCAACAACAACGGTTTACTTGAAGCTTATCTTCTTCCTACACCTCAATTAATTAATTAATAATTAATAATTTTACCAAGTAGATCGGTACGTTAAAATAACTTCTTTAGGTAAAATTATACAAATATTCTATAATTATAAACATAATTATGATTAGGGATCAGTTAATTGCTTCACCACGCACCGAATTTAGAAATAGGGGTTAAAATTCCTCTCATCACCACTACGAAATTTTTAAAACACCTTCGTATTGTGCGATCACTTGTGAACCCCACTCCCCATGCTCTGTTGCTATTGGCAACAGTTTGGGAGACATTGCGCCCAAGCTTGGACTCATGCAAGAAAAGTAAGCGAAGGTCCTTTTTTTTTGTCATGTTCATAATTAAGGGCGCCTGTGCTTCAAGAATGTTGTCTGTCTGAAGTAAGTAGAAAATTATTAAAGAGTATACATCAATTATTAAGTATGTCGAAATTCATCTAAAACATAATTAAAATATTTTGATAAAATTGCGTTTCAAAACAAAAACACTTAGAGCGGCCATTATTTTCGGAACAACCTAATGGGTGTTTTAACACTCTAGTCACATTTAGTGAAAATTATATCTCTCTTTTTTGGTGAAACATTGTAACCTGCTTTTTACATTAATTATACATACGTACATAGATATATGTATATATATATATATATATATATATATATATATATATATATATATATATATATATATATATATATATATATATACGTACACATACACGCACACATACACACACATATACACGCATATATATCGTGGCATGCCGTCGGTTACGACGACAAGGGTTCCAGTTGATCCGATTAACGGAACAGCCTGCTCGTGAAATTAACGTGCAAGTGGCTGAGCACTCCACAGACAAGTGTACCCTTAATGTAGTTCTCGGGGATATTCAGCGTGACACAGTGTGACAAGGCTGACCCTTTGGATTACAGGCACAACAGAAACAGGAAGAAAGAGTGAGAGAAAGTTGTGGTGGAAGAGTACAGCAGGGTTCGCCACCACCCTCTGCCGGAGCCTCGTGGAACTTTAGGTGTTTTCGCTCAATAAACACTCACAACGAAATATATATATATATATTTCTTTATTGCCCACAGGGTGATAAACAAAGAGGGGACAAACAAGGACCGACAATGGGATTAAGTTGATTACATCGACCTCAGTGCGTAACTGGTACTTATTTAATCGACCTCGAAAGGATGAAAGGCAAAATCGACCTCGGTGGAATATATATATATATATATATATATATATATATCTATATATATATATATATATATATATATATATATATATATATATATATATATTGCAACCATTATATTAATATATGTGAGTGTAAATATGTATATTATATCAGTATCAATATATATATATATATATATATATATATATATATATATATATATATATATACATACATGTGTGCTGTGGTGTATATGTTCGTGTGTTGTGGTGCGTATGTGTGTGTATTTATCTGAATCGAATCAGTCTCTGTCCTCAGAAGTTCAATTGGCGCCAACAATGTTGTTGGGAACAGAGAGAGAGAGAGAGAGAGAGGGGAGTGAGAGAGAGGGAGAGAGAGAGAGAGATAGAGAGAGAGATAGAGAGAGAGAGAGGGACAGAGTGAGAGAGAGAGAGAGAGAGAGAACCCTAAATCATCTTTTAAAAATATGTTGTTTATTTGCGCATCAGTGTGTTGCTTGTTTGCGTTTGTGCATGTGTGTGTGTGTGTGTGTGTATGTGTGGGTGCGCGCGTGTGTACCCTAATGGTCGTCTGTTTTTATTCCCAAGCTTGGCGTCACCAATGTTTGTTAGAAACAGCCTTAAGTCATGCTGTGTGCGAATATATATGCAAAAATACATACACACACATGCACAGACACATACATACATACATACATACATCAATACATACACATACATACACATACATAAATATATACATACATATATAGATACACACACATATGTGTGTATGTGTATATCTATATGTATGCATGTATACATATGTATTTATATATATATAATATATAAAAATGTTTATATACGTATATATATACAAATATGTATATATATATATATACATGTTTATATATTATATATATATGTATATGTATATATATATATAAACATATATATATATAAACATGCATATATATATATATGTATACATGTGTGTTCATGTGTGGTGGGTGTATTTATATGTATGCATATATTTATATAGTCATGTGTATGGATAGAAGTATTTATATGCATCACCGTGTGTTTGCGTGTTTGTGTGTGTGTGTGTGTGTGTGTGTGTGTGTGTGTGTGTGTGTGTGTGTGTGTGTGTGTGTGTGTGTGTGTGTGTGTATGCTGTTTTATTTCATTTCATCTAAGCTTGTCTAAGAATTAAATAATGGTATCTAAGAGACACTTCACTCTTACTGTTATTCCACCAAAGATTACTGTCTCTTTGAAATTTATTTCCAATTTGATATTTATTTCGAAGATACGAAAAAAAAAAAGTAATAATGATAATAATAATAATAATAATAATAATAATAATAATAATAATAATAATAATAATGGTAATGATGCTGATGCCAACCATTAACGGAGTGATGAGGTCTTTTTTTCTTCCAGTGTGCAATAAACAAGAATTAAGATGAATTAGCCAAGTTAAATAATACGTAAATCTTCCAATTCTAACGGATTCAAAGACAGAACGGGAGACGCAGTGTGTCGCCCTCTATAGTTTTTCGATACATTTGCGTTAATCCGATTGTATTTGATGTCAGTATTGTGGTGATAATCATTTTTCGACAGGGCGGCGAGCTGGCAGTTTTCGTTGGCACGTCGGATAAGATGCTTAACCGCATTTTTTTCCCGGCTTTATGTTCTGAGTTTAAATTCCACCGAAGCTAGATTTTTGCTTTTCATCATTTGAGGGGGGTGGGTCGATAAAATAAGTACCAGTTGAACACTGGTGTCTTATGTAATTGAATAGTCATGACCCCTCCCCCAATTTTAGACTTTGTGCCTATAGCAGGGGTTTTCAAACTGTGGTCCGCGGACCACAGGGGGTCCGCAAGGACAAGACAGGGGGTCCGCAAGGACAAGACAGGGGGTCCGCAAGGACAAGACAGGGGGTCCGTGGAAAGCAAATACTTTTTATGGGCAATTTGATTTTATATATGGTTTTTAATCGAAATCTTTTAATTGACAATAAACCTATTTGTTAAATACCGTTAAATAAATAAATGTAAAAATATATGTTATTTTAAGCAAATATTTATGTATAAATTTCATAAGCGTTTATAAGGGGGTCCCTAAGGTAAAGCCTGAAATATAAAGGGGTCCGCAAGTCAAAAAGTTTGAAAACCCCTGGCCTATAGTACAAAGAATTATTATTACTATTATTCCTTCGTAACACAGTGTGGGTAAAAATGCACCGGAGTCATCTGCCAAGTCACAACAAGGACCTCAGACAGACAATACTTTCCCTAAGATATGCGCTGTGCCCAATAAGGCTGCTTTTTGCAAGACATCAGTCTTGCTTGGGATTTCCAGTTGCCTTAAGAAGTCTTGAAGTTTCAATGGGATTGAGCCCAACGCTCCGATCACCTCTGGTATCACTTTTACATTACCCTCTCGCATTCCATACAATCTTGCCATTTCCACTTTCAATTCGGAGTACTTGGTGATTTTTTTTCAACCTCTTTAATCACAACATTCATGTCATTTGGTTTGGCTAGAGATATATACTGTCAGATCATTACCACTACTACTACTACTACTACTACTACTACTACTACTACTACTACTACTACTACTACTACCACCACCACCACCACCACCACCACCACCACCACTACTACCAGTCCTATTGCGTGTCTTCTATTATAGCCTTGAGAAGACTAAAGCCTTGTAAGTGGATTTGGTAGACGAATATTGAAAGAAGCCCATATATGTGTGTGTGTGTGTGTGTGTGTGTTTGTCTCCCTGAGTACCAAGCTTACAAAAAGTAATTCCTGGGGTCGATTTCTTCGACTAAAAGGCGGTGCTCCGGCATGGCCACAGTCAAAACTGACTGAAACAAGTAAAAGAATAAAAGAATTATTAGTGATTCACTTAACACGGTCTTGGTTTGTTTTTATTTTATTTAAATCAAACACCCGTGTTAAACTGGCGTAGGTGTAGTTCAGGGTGAGTTGACAGCAGAAGCTCTTCAGAGACGACCCATTCCCGTTCCTTACGCAAGTGTTGCGTCCCCTAACTCCTGGATATCCCTCTACTATCACAGTTTCTGCTGTTGCT
>NC_142941.1:6700628-6703128 GCF_046866305.1 Octopus bimaculoides
ACGATTTATTCGTATATATATATACTGAGAGAGAGAGAGAAAGGGAGAGAGAGATTAATAAATAGATAGCACATACATACTCAGTCATACAGACCTACACACATGTACGCGCACACACACACACACACACACTTACACACACACACACACACTTACACACACACACACTTACATATCCTTTTATACACTCTCAGAGATTATTATGCTCTTTTCGAAGATGTTTATCTAACGGGATCGCTACGGTTGATAAAATCTATGAATATATCGATTTGAAGTAATGCGATTAATGACAGCTTATTCGTTAAGAAGGAACCGACTTTAAAAGAGTTATAAAGAAAACAAATATATAAACTAAACTCTCGAAATAACGGCATCTTGAATAATGGAAATACGCAAGCTAACGGCACTTTTGAAAGCGTTTTACATGTTTTTACTCGACCTCTTTTTCGCATTTTAAACATGCTTGCTCCTTTTCTATTCTAAAAACATATATGGCCAAATTATTGTTCATTTAACATAATAAATAATATGGTCGTTATTTAATTATAATTTACAGTAACTTCATTATTTTGTTTTTACGCATTAAAAGCATTAAAAACTTTCTAAAGTTTGTACCATACTTTCGTTAATTACTGTGTCATAAAGGTCTATAAAAAAAAATGTGATTTGTATAACCTATTCAAAATTGGCGCTCGTTTCAATATTTGCTGCCCCCACAAACGATCTTCGTGTGAATTAATGTTTGTAACAGAGCCAAAGGCCAAATTATATTGACCAGAGGGAGGCTGGCTTGCTCATCACCGTCGTATAGGCTTCAGTTCAACAAACCAAGTTGCTACCAGTAATTGGACGTTAAATGGGGCGCCTTAGGCTGATTTCCCTTGCTCTGGGGAAAATATTTCCGACTTCACGATTTTTCGATAATTAAATACGAATTATGTTATAAAATGGAGAACTGGCTATACTGTATTTTACATTTGGAACAAATAAGTCTTTCCTACACGTTCGCTAATTAGATGAACGGCTCTCGTTAGAAAATATGCACACTGCAATATTAAAATGGTTAACAAACTTTCCGTCTGCTTCCTGAATTGCATATGTAGTCATAGAAAGCCGCTGCGATTTAATTACACATGCACGAACGCACACACTCCTCTGTACACACAAGACCACGCATGCACATTCATTCGCGCACGATTGCACACATGTAATTCAATATGAACCTCGGATTAATATCCATCAGATATGGACGATAAACCATAGTTCAGAGTTAATGATTAAGTCACAAAAATAAATACATCGACTGAACACCATGAGACACCACACACATCCCTGCAGGTGCATAATGGAGCGTTTTCAATGATTTTGCACTTGAGACATGGAACAACCCCCACCTCTCTCATTTTCCAATTATATATATATATATATATATATATATATATATATATATATATACATACACGCACACACGCGAGCGCGCACACACACATATTACATGTATATGTATTATATATGTATTTTATATATATATGTGTGTTTGTGTATATTTACACCCCTACACACATGCACATACACATATATACATAGATACATATATATATATATATATACATACACACATATATATACATAGATACATATACATATACACACACACATACACACACACACACACATATATACATACTTATATAAACATAAACACATACATACGTACATACATACATACATACATACATACATGCATGCATACATACATACATACATACATACGCACGTACGTACATACATACATACATACATACATACATACATACACTCTGCTCTCTATAGATTTTTAAGCAACACTGTATATTGACAGATGTATTGGGTTATCCCATAAATAATGAGGTTTTTTATACTTCTTTTATTTTTCAAAATTAAGATAAATTTCTTTTTTAATCTAAAAATATACTCTCCTTCATCTTCTACAATACTCTTCCATCCATCAGGTAGACTTGCAAGGCCCTTTTCCCAAAATTCACTTGTCTGTGACGAAAAATACTTCTCCAGTCCTGTTCTGACCTCATCTACAGAATTCATATTTTTTCGTCCAACTTGACACCTTTCTGAGTCATGAACAGGTCTAAGTGGTTTTTGCAGTCTTCCCAAAAAGCATTGAAGTTCTTCCTATTAAGGGAATAGAATTTTGTAAGGATGGAAATAAATGGTAATCATGTGCAAGATCAGGAGAGTACGGTGGGTGTGGTAAAGCATCTTAGCCAAGCTGTATCAATTTCTGCCGGGTCTGCAAGGAAGCGCAAGGTCTTGCGTTGCCCTGAAGGAAGACGGTGTCCTTCTGATTGGCCAATTCTGAACGTCTTTCCTCGCTTGCCTCTTCAATCAGTCTAACTGGGAACAATATTTGTCTGAATTCAACGTTTGATTGTGCAGAGGGAGCTCGTGATACACAACACCCTTCCAATCCCAGCAGGTACAATGCATCACCTTCGGATAGCGA
>NC_142941.1:6710628-6715628 GCF_046866305.1 Octopus bimaculoides
CGGTTTCCCGGTTTCTATGGCATATGTGTTGCCCCCAGCTGGACGGGACGCCAGTCCATCGCAGCGTTACTCAAGAAACAGGAAGAAAGAATGAGAGAAAGTTGGGGCGAAAGAGTACAACAGGGATTGTACAACATCCTTGTCACACTCTGTGCCACGCTGGATCTCCCTGAGAACTACGTTAAGGGTTACGCCTGTCTGTGGAGTGCTCAGCCACTTGCACGTTAATTTCACGAGCTGACCGGATCAGCCAGAACCCACGTCGTCGTACCCAACAAAGTACCAGTTAAAGGAGAGAGAACAGCGGTGATAAACACACAGTAACTGTAGGCCATACGCGAAAAGAAGCGAAAAACCCATTCCAAAATTTCTATTTACTCTCTCTCACTCACTCACCTCCTCACACACACACACATATATATACTGCCGTGCTCATACAGGCTTATTTGCTTATTATTCGTTCCTCTCTTATTTTAATTGTCCAAAACCACGACTTCTGTGATATAAATTTCCTGTTCAAAATGATCTAAATTAAAATCTGCTATCAAAATTTCACCCTGATTTATGTTTCAAATACTAGATTAACAAGGATAAAGTTATTTTATTAAATTCGTTATTTTCCGAATGAATTGAAATAACGGGAGTGTATGACGGACATAATATGGCAACAGAAGGGTTAAGCCACCAAGTTTTATCAGCTCTATGATATTTACAGCAAAGGAGACCTGGAAGCCAAAACGATAAAATATTGGGCAACTTGCACGAAGGTCATGAGTTCAAACTCTGTAGTTTTTTTCGTTTTTTTTTTATAGTTTTTTTTTATTGTTTTTTCCCCCCTCCCCCTCCATGTTGTTTATTTCTAACGGCAAACCTGCCGAATTCTTTAGAAACGACTTCAAAGCAGTTAGCAGGCGGAAATGTTATTTTTCGAAATTCACAAGTAATACATACACAGGCCAAACAACAGCACCAATACACACAGACAAAAAAACACATGCACACACACACACACACACACACACACACACACACACACACACACACACACACAAACACATTATTTCAATGGTCGACTTAAGCTACAAAAGATTTGAAATCAATTGATGTAAACATTGTTGTTAGACAAGAACTGGCAGCCTGCCTCACCAAATTTACCTGACAAAATCTTTAGTTCAAAGATGCGTTTACCTCTCTCTCTCTCTCTCTGTCTGTCTGTCTCTCTCTCTCATACACACACACATAAACACACAAACACACAAACACACACTTTCTTTCCTCACTCTCTCTCTTTCTCCCACCTTCTAAAAACTCCTATTCTTCCTTTGCATCCCCGAAAATATTTTCTGCAAAGGGGGTTTTATACGCCCGTGCACACACACACACGCACACACACACACACACACACACATACACGCACGCACATACATACCTACTTACATTCATACATTCATTCATACATGCACACATGCATACATTCATAATATATGAATGTATGCACACATACATCTATTATTATTATTATTATTATTATTATTATTATTATTATTATTATTATTATTATATAGGATTGAGGTAACTCCTCCAGTTTATTTTTTGAACCTTTTGAAGGTGTGCTAGATGCCGAAATATCGTTCACGTGATAACAATGGCACTCTTCTTCTTTTTCTTCTTCTTCTTCTTCTTCTTCTTCTTCTTCTTCTTCTTCTTCTTCTTCTTCTTCTTCTTCTTCTTATTATTATTATTATTATTATTATTATTATTATTATTATTATTATTATTATTATTATCATTATTATGTTGTTGTTTTTTCTTCCATTTCTCGCCGAGTGTTTTCCGTACACCTAGGGCAGAGAAGCTCATTGTATGCGTTCCCAGTTTACACACGCAAATTCACAGGTAAAATATGTATTTAAAAAGAAAATTAATAAATAAATAAATTCAAGAATGGATGTTGTTTTCACAGCGATAATGCTCTTCTCAGTACATGAGTCGTTCCAGTTAACACGATTTTTTGCACTTCCTGTAGGGATGGCAGGCCTGGTATCATTTTCAAATAAGTTTCAGTACCTTCTTTTTTATCATTCCATTATTATTATTATTATTATTATTATTATTATTATTATTATTATTATTATTATTATTATTATTATTATTATTATTATTATTATTATTATTATTATTATTCCTAGAGCTTTATACGAATTTCTACTCTAGCACCAATTTCCTGGTGACTGTACATCACTGCGCCTTTTGGGAATATGTGCAGCTGTGTCTTTCTATGGCTACTATGCTACATCAATTTCGCTTTGTTGTGAGAGGCTCTGTCTTAGTCTTGTTATGTTATTATGTCCTCTGTTTTACAGAATACTTTTAGCGTGACTTTGTGTTATTTCGTTGGATAGCGTTTCTGCTTTGTATCTGCTGTTTGGTTAGTGGTATGGGTTTTAGTGTTGGGTGGTGATGGCGTGGGTCGTGTTGTATCAACTTAGTGCTAGTGTTTCTGTTGTTGTCCACATCTCTTTAATATTCAGCGGAACTGTTTCAAAGACTGCTTTGAAAATATAGCATTTTAATTCTATCACAGACTGAAATTCCAAATAAAACAAATTTTACGTGCTGCAACGCCACACTAGTTAATTGGCATCTTTGTCTAAAAGCTTTTTTTTAGTTATCTTGTTTTTCTTTTAACGGTTTGCACTTGTGTGTTCATTTACCATAAAACATAAATATAATGAACACTAATTGCAGGCGAGCAGACTTTCTCAGCCGATAGCAGTTTACATTGAAAATAATTAATTCTGAGTGGACATGCTTTGAGAAGATCAAACAAATCACTCACTGATCACTCTTTTGAATCCTAAGAATAAATCTATGGAGTTTTATCATATTTAAGGAGCTTCGTAAAAGACAGAGATTTCACAAATTAATTAGGGTCTAGCCAGATGTAATTTTAGACTTAGCGTAGCTGTTGGTCTTTCCAAAGATAGAGAACAGTGGCGAAAACCGATTGGACTGTTCTGAGTACATACCATCTCTTAGATTGTTGACTCTATTTTATGCAAACAGAAGCTTTAGGAAAAAATCTGCTCGTATATCTATCTAACTATCTATCTATCTATCTATCTATCTATCTATCTATCTATCTATCTATCTACCTATCTCTTCACTCATCTTTCTCCCCACCCCCGTACACATAGGCACACTCATGTACCATTCACTTACCTTCTTTCTTTATTTACCTTCATTCGCAGGCTCTGTGTTTGATGTTGAGTCGGAGAAGATAAAAACGGCGTTTCGTTTTGCTGTTGGCCGTTTTAACACGATGGAAAGCTCAACACAGATAAAGCTCAACGCTGTCAGTGAAGACATTGATGACACGGACAGCTTCTCTTTAGGCAATGCACGTAAGTACAAGTTTTTTCTTTGTGTCTGCATCTCACAATGCGTAATTATAATTTATATATATATAACACGGTTGGCGCCACCAGGTTGAGTGATACCGCGCAAGTATCGAAACAACAATAATGGTTATTCTTTTGGAAAGAATTATTATCATTTTGGAAGAGTAGATTGAATTTAGAAGGAAAAATTGTCTGCTATTTCTGATACGATATCGCGGACCACACAGAGGCACCGTCAATGGCTCAGAATATACTACATTTACAATCATTGAGATGGACGATATCTTTCAGACTATGAACTAATGTAAACATAATCCCCAGCTCTACAACATAACATGACTTTAATTCATGTATCAGTTACAGACCGACCAACAAAATCACTTTCTATGAGTGAAAGTGAAAAGATCCTCGCTTCACATCATTTCATACCAATTCAACCGAAGCAAACAGGTTCTAACCAGTGTCAAACTGTGCAACCCTCTTTCAAAACGTGGAGAACAAATCTGTCTTTCAAAATATTTCTAAAAATCGTAGTAGAACCAATGCGCACCGCTAGTTCATATCAATCTAATATTATCGATCACATAACATAGCTTTGATCGATTGATCTCTCTGCCTGTTTGTCTGCCTATCTGTCTGTCTGTTTTATCAATCAATCTATCTATCTGTCTATCTCTTTGTCTATCTATCTATCTATCTATCTATCTATCTATCTATCTATCTATCTATCTATCTATATACGTAAGTCGCTTTTCTACTATTGTATTCAATATATAACACACACACACACACATGTATGTATATATATATTTGCATACCGAGAGAAACGCACATGCACATACATTTAGACGCACAGACACATGTATTCATATATCCATGCACACACAGACACGCACACATATCGAGGGATAATATTTATTCCCACTTAAAAGTGGATGTTCTGTTAGAACAAACTATACTGCGGAAGTTACCACGAGAGAAACTCCCGTTCTAACAGAACATCCGCGTTTAACTGGGGAAAAAATATTACCTTTCGGTATTAATACCACACACACACACACACACATATTAATAGTTATCGCCAAGCTAACATGGCAGTCCAGAAAAATAGGACGAATGCTGCCGTTGATTCGCTCGAAGAGGCCATCGCCTCTAGCTAGCTATGTGACACACGAACCACTGTCCATTATAACCTTCGAACGGGGGAAGGTCAGCCGCTTCCCCTTGTTGGTCTGGCATCTACAGGCTAGTTTCAGGGTATTTGCCCCTTATCAATATAGAGCAGCCGAATCCAGAAGGCGTATATATATATATATATATATATATATATATATATATATATATATATATATATATACACATATATATTGAGAGTTATATACACATATGAGTGTGTGTGTGTGTGTGTGTGTATGTGTATGTGTGTGTGTGTGTGTGTGTGTGTGTGTGTGTGTGTGTGTGTGTGTGTGTGAGTATAATCAATTAAAAAAGCACAGAGAATAAGAAAAATGCTAACAAATGTTTGGACGTGGCATAAGCAATGTATTAATAAGACGCTCAGAGAAAGAAAAGAGTAGTAATTTTACGTTTCGAGCATAG
>NC_142941.1:6735628-6738128 GCF_046866305.1 Octopus bimaculoides
TTCAGTAATGAAAACTGTAAGGAAACGGGATTTTCTTTATCGGCTGCATTACCGATTCGGTCACTATTCTTGCTTGTATCTCTTGTCACTTTAAGCCACTAACTTAGAGATATGTGACACAGTTATCCACTCTCCTCGCGGTGAGAAACACGGTCACGTGCGTTAGGTTTAATTTCTGAAATATTCGAGGCTTCTTTGATTTGCAACATAAGATTACACTTGCATGGCTTAAGTTTTGAAACAAATATTTGACTATTGGCACGATCGATCAAAGAGAGCCTCTACATGGTCGCTCGACTTGCTAGAAAAAGCAAGTAATTATCCTTGAAACAACATCGTACTATATTTTAAATGGATGGACATATTGGACGATGAAGTCTTAGATGCAGTGTATCGATGGAAAGATGTGATGAAAGTTGGATCATCTTTGGTCATAAACCCAGATCAGTCAGAGTTAACCTTCGGTTAAATAACAGCAAAATCAGTTTCCGGCTTCTGGTGGCAAATCTACATCCGGCAGTAGCGGAAGTGGAAGCGATGCTGCCGAGCTTATTCAAGCAACTTATCTTCACAATTCGGACAAAATATCGTTTTCATGTTGGACAAGAGCTTCTCAGGTCGGACCAGACTTTCTTAGGACGGTCAAGACTTTCTTAGGTCGGTGAAGTTTTATACAATTTAGGCAAACGAACGTCTCACTGCGGGAAAAAAGACACCAATTATTGACGCTGTCTCATTTTTTTTTTGTCTCTATTTCTTTTAGTGAATTCTGAGATGATCTGCTTAGGTTTTAGTTCAATATCTGACAAACTCTTACCTATTCGTTTATCGTCTTTTATTAATAATTTACTATTTCGTGGTTGCCAGTTATATTACATTGCTTTTTCTGTCCATTACTGTTTAGATACATTCCGTTACTGTCAGAAGCTTTGAATGTTTTATCAATTAGAGTAAGCTTTTGGATAATTGCTCAATGGTTAATGGCCGTTGAATGTTGCTAGCTTGTTGTTATCTCCGGTTTTCGTTTAACGTCATTTGCTTAAAGGCTCAATCGATCAGTGAGCGGAGTTTGGGTTTTACACCTTGCTTGATATTCCGTTGATTTCTGTGGTACTTTCAATTATTGTAAAGCCGTATCATTGTTTACCGCCAAGAAGAGTCAGTTAACACAACAAAACCAAAAAGATCAAAGGACTTGCGCGCAAATTTTCTGGCATGTATGTATGTATGTATCTATGTATGTATCCATGTATGGATGTATGTATGTATGGATGGATGTATGGATGGATGAATTGAGGGATGTGTGTATGTATGCATTTATAGTTGTGCGCATGAATGCATGTATGTATGTGTGCATGTTCGTATGCATGTCTGTATGTATACATGCATGTATGTATGAGTATGTTACTTTGTATGTGTATATGTGCATGAATGCATGCGTGAATGTATGTATATACGTGCATGTGCATATATATATATATATATATATATATATATACGTATACACACACATATGTATATGTGTATATCTATGTATGTATATATACATATATACTTATGCGTATATATACATATGTGTATATATGTATATATGTACATATGTATATATGTATATATATACATATATATATATATATACATATCTATATATGTATGTATATATGTGTGTGTGTGTGTATGTGTATATATGTATACACACATGTATGTGTATATATATATATGTGTATGTATATCTATACTTAGAAACATACAGATAAACACACACGCAAGCGCACACATATACATTCATATATTTAGATAATGCAAACATACATACATACATGCATACATATCCGTGTGTGTGTGCGTGCGTGTAATTGTGTGTGCCACGCGCACGCGCACACCCGCACGCAGTTGCACTAAGATTCCGAAAGAATCGAAAATCAATAACGAAAAGTATGAATACAGGTCGCGGAATTTTTACCTCTTGCGTGGACGACGACGGCGCTGAAGACGACGCATGAAGGCTTTGGTTTACCAATGTCATTACAGTAATGGAAAATGGAAAATGGAATAGTGTTTGTCAGATAGTACAAGAGATAGATAGATAGATAGATAGATAGATAGATAGGTAGATAGATAGATAGGTAGATAGATAGATAGACAGCACATCGCATAGGGCTTCCGTTGACTGTTTATTGGAATATGGCGGCGGTGGCGGCGGCAACGGCAGTGGTGGTGATGGAAATGGTGGTGGCGGTGGTGGTGGTGTCGATGGTGGTCGGTGATGATATACTTGTAAATTGATTATTATAACATGTTCGCTGTTATACTTAACGATACATGCATACATACATACATACATACATACATACATATATGGGTGTCAGGGATGGCGGTGGTGGCGGTGGTGGTGGTGGTGGCGGTGGCGGTGGTGGTGGTGGTGGTGGTGGGTTGGTGGTGGCGGTGGAGGACAGGACAGGTCGCAACACTTTACCTCTTTAGCGGATGTGTGGAAGAG
>NC_142941.1:6753128-6758128 GCF_046866305.1 Octopus bimaculoides
CACATGGACGTTGTCATAGATGTAACTAATTTAATTTATTTGAATTATTTATCGAGCATTCTTCTGAGAGCTGCCTCGCTGTGAGAATACAATAATACACACTACGCTTAGATTACCTATCTATCTATCTATCTATCTATCTATCTATCTATCTATCTATCTATCTATCTATCTATCTATCTATCTATCTATCTATCTGTCGTCTGCCTTTCTGTCTGTCGTCTGTTTTTCTATCTATCTATCTATCTATCTATCTATCTATCTTTTTCCGTGGGCTTTTCCTTCCACGGCTAAACCTAAACTGTCCTCCCCTCTTTTTACACGAGAACATTACTGTGTGATACACGATCCCTATTGATCGGCCTTTCCTTTTCTTTTTTTTTCGATCCCTTTTGATCGAACTTCCCCCTTTTTCCCTTCCTACGATCCCTTTTGATCGACACCACCAATTTTTTTTTTTTTTTTTTTTTTTTCCTTCCTTCCCCCTCCCAAAAAGAAAAGCTCTACATTGTATTTGTCCCATCTTCGTTGAGCCCTGTGTGGCTAATAAAAGAAATGTATCTATCTATCTATCTATCTATCTGTCGTCTGCCTTTCTGTCTGTCGTCTGTTTTTCTATCAATCAATCTATCTATCTATCTATCTATCTATCTATCTATCTATCTATCTATCTATCTATCTATCTATATAGATAGATAGATAGATAGATAGAATATATGAATGCATAGATATAAATATAGATAGAATATATATATATATATATATATATATATATATATATATATATATATATATATATACATAAACACACACATTTATATATGTATATGTGTGTGTGTGTGTGTGTGTGTGTGTGTAAAACTAACGATGGGTGCAGTTGTAATACGAAAAGCAATCTGCTTTTTGGTACAAATACTGCTTCCGTCGCTAATAATTATTTTTTTATGAGCTCTCTGGCTATTTCCGACATCGCTGACTGAAAAGCCACTGAAATTCTATATTAGCATGGCAACGCGAATTGGCTTGTATGCGATGACCGGATGCCTGCCGCTGAGAAAGTGCAGTAGACCGAAATTAGGTGATCTGGCAGTTCCGGCTCCCGTAACTGTCAATTCTCATCTGCTTTGATTTATTTCTGTGCTTTTATATACCTATATGAGAGGTCCTCTCAAGGCTAATAACGCAGTATTCGGCGTTTTAACAAGACAACTACGTTAAGTTGTATATGAAGATATACATACATACAAATACATACATACATACATACATACATACATACATACATACATACATACACACATACATACATACATACACATACATACGCTTACACACATATATATGCATACGTATATGCACAAACAGACGTATGTATGTTTGTAAGTTTGCACGTATGACATGAACCGTGCATACGTTGGAAGTAAGGAGTCTTCAATATATAACTGTCTCTTGAGATTGTGGAAGATTAAGACAGCAATTATTCCTCTGGATAATTGGTGCACTTGGCTCAACACCCAGGCAGCTACTCAAAAAATTGAAAAATATTGGAGTTGAAAGTCGCATTGTCGACCTGCAGAAAAGTGCATTACCGTATTCTGCAGGAATAGCTAAACTTCCAGCTATTATCAAAATGTTCGTAAATACCATTCCGCGTTCACAGTGAGGAATGTACCACCTGAAGGCAGCGGACAACATTCTAAAGCTACCCATGGTGACCTTCCGTTTAATAATCGTCGATTTTTGGTTTTTCATAAATTCCTGCTTTGCTTTTGGCACAGGCTGCAACTTGAATCAATATTTTCATGTTTAAAGCAAATCAAAACATCCATGAGATTTCAAATAGCAAATATTTACTACCACTTGTAACAGCAATTAAAGCTGTGATCGACAATGCTGGAAACAAATATCTAATTTCTATCTAGCAATAGGCAATTATAAGACTCCATTAAGTGTTGGTTTTGTTTGTGTGATTCAGGGATTTTCCTATTTTAAACTACATTAAACAAATAAATGTGCATTTACAGTGATTTATATTTACTCATTATGAGTCTTCATAGGCAACCAGTTTTTGTGTGTGTGATTTTAATTTTTAATTTTTCAATATAAAGTTTGATGGATAAGTACAAATAATAAAAAAAAAATCTTTCAAAGTATGACATTATGTTTCTATGTTAAATGTTCAATATATACAGTTTAATGGGCGCTCGGATTGAAACAAGTTTGTTGCGGTTTCTGTTGTAAAAATAAAAAAGCAAACGCTGTTTTGTTCTACCGCCACCACCACCACCACCACCACCACCACCGCTACCGCCACCGCTGCCGCTCTCAACGTCGTCGTCGTCGCCGCCATCATTGTGCAGGTTTCCTATACAAATTGCTCTTCTCTCACATTCATATATCTGCTTTGTTCACAAATATTTATTTATCTACTTTGACAAACGACTCGTGCTTCTGCAATAGAAATTAACGGAGATGTTTATTTTTATTACACGTTACCACACCGGCTCCATCTGTAGCTGTTTTCTGCTGCAATCTACTTAAGAGTTAGAGTCCATTCCGGAAGTGAACACCGGAAGTTGGTAAACCATCAATGTTTTATTGTTGTGTATTGTGTCTATGTTAATTTTCTCCACTCGACTGTTTCATCTATTCTACGACACATCCTCCCCGCCGACATTATTTTCATTAATTTGGCCTTATTTCTTCTTCTCACCAATCGATTTTTACCTCATTCTCACTGACACACACACAAGGTCACACAGGAGCAATCGATACGGCAAAAGCGACGGTTCCTCTTAACTAGGCCACCTTTATTTCCATTGAATCCTTATCATCTCGTGCACGGGGGTTTTCTTTTACTTCAAAGAACCTTTTATCGAGTAGACAACGTGTCTTTCTGCGATTCCAGTTCAAAAGAATTTCTCACCATTTTCTGCTGCAGAATCGAATTTGTAGTCAACAAAGCTTATTTCTTCCTCATCATCACGCTGTGTATGTGTGTGTGTGTGTGCGTGTGTGTACGTATGTGTGTTTATAGCTTCTTTTTTCTTTATCTCGGGAAGGTCATTATACCAATATAAACACACGCCTTGGCTATATTTAATTTCTTTTATTATTACTAATCAGCTCGTTAACCATTCAATCAATCAACTAACCGATTGTTTCATTACTCATTCTAACCAATCGATCGTTTGTGCTATCAAACAATCGATTAGTTAATTGGTTAAACAGATAACTAGTTGACTAATAATACTTCTTTCTACTATAGGTACAAGACCTGAATTTTTGGGTGGTGGTGGTGGTGGTGAGGATGGTGATGGTAGTGGTGGTTGTGGTGATGATGGAGGTGGCGGTGATAATAGTAGCTTGGGGGGCAATGATGGTGGTGATGATAGTGATGAAGGTAGTGGTGGTGGTGGTGGAGATGGTGGTGGTGATGGTTGATGTGGTGGTGGTGGTGGTGGTGGTGGTGGTGGTGGTGGTGGTGATGGTGACGACAGTCATTGTTCTAGATGTAATTAGGTAGAAACGCGTTCGCAGCAACTCGACTGCTCTTACCAGACAAATTAGACACAAATTGCAGTCGCAGCAACTGTACCGCTCTTGACTTAATTAGAGACAAATGCATTCGCAAACAACTTCACAGGTCTTCATATAATTAGAGAGAAATGCATTCGCAACAGCTATACTGTTCCTAGTACAATTAGAGAGAAATACGTTCGCAACATTTACACTGTTCTTTGCATAACCAGGAACAAATGCAGATGCAACAACTACAAGTGCTATTTTTTTTTTAATAATTAGCAACAATAAGGTGGTGAGCTGGCAGAAGCGTTAGCACACCGGGCGAAGTGCTTAGCGGTATTTCGTCTGTCTTTACGTTCTGAGCTCAAATTCCGCCGAGGTCGACTTTGCCTTTCATCCTTTCGGAGTCGATAAATTAAGTACCAGCTGCGTACTGGGGTCGATCTAATCGACTGGCCCCTTCTCCCAAAATTTCGGGCCTTGTGCCTAGAGTAAAAAAAGAATAATTAGCAACTATTTCCAGAAAATATGGTTTCTGTGAGAGAAAATTCTCTCCTCACTCCAGCTTCTCACTCCAAAATATCCACGTAGGAATAGAACAAGCATAGTCAGAATGTTCTATTATGTAATACATTTATGTGTAGAGTACGCCACAGGAATGTTAAATCGACTCCAGTGTGTTGTCTGGTGCTGGTTTTATCGAGTTCGCTTGATAAGAAAAAGCGAAGCCGATCGAGTGTAAAGGGACACAGCCATGACGGAATACACATGTCTGTGATTCATACAGTTATTTAATTATCATATTATCCTTTAGTAAATGCTTCATTTCAGAACAGACACAGAGTTGTAGTTAAGCAATAGGCAAGGGTGTTTGTGACGTATATGTTCGATCTTTGCTTGAAGATATGTGGGTTCACTTACGCAGTTGGGAAGTGTAAGAGTGTCAATACATACATACATACCTTTATATATGTGCAAATATATATAAATATGGATATGGATCAGGAAAACTATGTCACATTTTATACCTGAGAAAAGTCTTGCATAGATTTACTGTTCTTCTTAAAGATTGTATTTGTATTGTGAATCAGTTGGTTGATTTCTTTTTCTGAAAATCCAAGCTTATCCGGACTGACAGTTAGGCATTTACTTACAAAACTAAATGCAGCAATTATTATTGATATAAATGTAAACTTGTAATCCGGATATAGAAGCTGGAGGTTTCGAAGCAGTTCACCATAGTTATCTTCTTTCTCTTTGATTTTCAAAGAGATATTCAAACATACATACATACATACATACATACATACATACATACATACATACATATATATATACATACATATATTATACCAAATTAATTTATTTGGTCATTAATACCGAAACTCGAGTACAGGTTTAACTAATTTTTTATTTACTCTAGTGCTTATTAACAGCGTGCCATAAGAATCCCTTTTTTTGTGGTTTGGGTTTAA
>NC_142941.1:6763128-6765628 GCF_046866305.1 Octopus bimaculoides
AGAAGACCGATACCGATTGAGTTTTAATTACAACTTCAATCAGTTTTCAGGCTGAAAAACAGGAAGATTCGGTATACACAACAATCATAAACCTAAGGAGTCAAATGTAGAACTTCTCTCCAAGTAGTTGTTCAAGCTACAAGACATAGCAGCTAAATTTTCGACAAATTTCACTGTGCAGGACCGTTTTAAACAAAGAAGGACGCATTGGATAATATAGTCTTAGATAACTATATCCATAGAAAAAAAAAAAAAAGAAAAACAAACGGTTTTGTCTCTTTTATTTGTTTCAATCTTTGGACTGCAGTCACTCCGAGTTGTTGCCTAGAAGGGTTGGTCGATGGATCCCAGTCCATTTCAAAGCCTGATATTTATTCTGCCGGACACTTTTGGTCGAACTACAGGGACGTAAATAAACCGACACCATTTGTCAAACGATACACACAAACGCATCACTTGTCAAAGACACGGACAAATGCACGGATATATATACATACATATATATACATACATACATACATACATACATATATAAATACATACATATATAAATACATACATACATACATATATATATATATATATATATATATATATATATATATATATGTATATATATATATATATATATATATATATATATAAATTTAAATACACAACCGAAAGAACTACTAGTAGTTTCATGCTTTTATTGTACTTGAACAGTCATGTTTATAAAATACGTCATGTATCTTAAAGCAGTCTTTCAGGCTGTTTATGCGTTAAATATATTTCAAAAAACAAAGACGTTGGGCGGTAAATATATATATATATATATATATATATATATATATATACATGTAATACATAATACACTCGCACGCACGCACACACACACACACACACACACATACATATATATATATATATATATATATATATATATATATATATATATATATATATATATAGAGAGAGAGAGAGAGAGAGAGAGAGAGAGAGAGAGAGTGAGAGAGACTGATAGACATATCCGTATAATATATAGAAAGGTTAATGATTCTGATGGAAAGATTGCTGCCTGAACTTACACGAAAATCTCGTGGAACTCTCAATAAAATCAATACATCGCCATGGCATTACTTTCCAGTGAAATATAGACAATAGAAAAGAATCAATAAACCTAAAGTAGCCTCTATTAACCTTCAAGGACCATAACTGCAGTTTTAATAGCAATCCCTTTATATGACTTATTAACCTTTCCAAAGCAGACTTGCGTTTTATTAGCAAATGTACTTCAGATAAATTGAAATTTTTACCTAAGCTTGAGGAGGTCTGCCGTTTAATTTATGGAGTAATACATAATTACTTATCGCAGGGTTCGTGTCACTTCCCGATAAACGTAATTCCAAATGTCTACAATTTGGTATTACATAGTATAATAGAATGGTTTCGAATTTTGGCACAAGGCTAACAGTTTTAAGGGAAAGAGTAAACTGATTACATTGGCCTCAGTGCTCAGCAAATTCTCTATTTTATCGACCCCGGAGGGATGAAAGGTTAAATTTACTTCGGTGCGATTTGAACTCTGGACGCAAAGAGGCGGAAGAAATGCCGCTAAGCACTAAGTCCAATGTGCTAACGATTCTACCAGCTCACCATATTGTTGTTGGTGGCACTCTGTCGCTTACGACGTCGAGGGTTCCAGTTGATCCGATCAACGGAACAGCCTGCTCGTGAAATTAACGTGCAAGTGGCTGAGCACTCCACAGACACGTGTACCCTTAACGTAGTTCTCTGGGATATTCAGTGTGACACTGTGTGACAAGGCTGACCCTTTGAATTACAGGCACAACAGAAACAGGAAGAAGGAGTGAGAGAAAGTTGTGGTGGAAGAGTACAGCAGGATTCGCCACCATCCCCTGCCGGAGCCTCGTGGAGCTTTGGGTGTTTTCGCTCAATAAACACTCACAACGCCCAGTCTGGGAATCGAAACCGCGATCCTATGACCGTGAGTCCGCTGCCCTAACCATTGGGCCATTGCGCCTCCATTCAGCTCGCCATAGTATAATATACTATGATAGAAGACAATACAATATAATATAATGTAATTTGATCCTGACAGAATCGTTAAGACGTCGGACATTTTTTTTTCGGCTTTACGTTCAAAATTCACCGAGACGATTTTTTACCTTTCATCCATTCGAGGTCGATAAAATAAGTACCAATTGAGTACTTACTTTATTGGGTTCGATGTAATCGAATGACACTCCTCCCCTCCAAAATCTCAGGCCTTGTGCTGATAGTAGAAAGAATTTCGTGTAGATAGAGAGAAACAGAATTAACCCAGTTTATCTTTCGTATGCTCTGCTTTAGTAAACTATATGAAATCACAGCCCGAAGAGAAGCATTAGCCCGACTCACTTGAAAAGTCACATTTCCATTTACAGCAATAAGACATTCGTGAACTACACATCTATAGATTCCCATGTAACAGGGTAGGGTTGTGCATGCGTTCGTATAC
>NC_142941.1:6768128-6770628 GCF_046866305.1 Octopus bimaculoides
ACATGCGTATAAAATACATGCGTACATACATAAATAGACACACACACACACATATAAACATATAAAGACACACCCACACACGCACGCACACACACACGCATATACACACACGCACATAAACACACACACACAGGCATATATACACATAGATGTTGGCTGTCCACTCGTGACCGAGGAAGACCATCACTGACCATTGCCCGTGCATAATGCTAGCAATGCCCGCACATGAGGTTATTGCACCTGCTGCTTCCATGCTTGCCGCGGTGCCTTCCTACTCCACCGGCGATTGCGCAACCTAGTGTTTAAGGTCCAATAGGTCTTGCACAATGCCTCACAGACCCTCTCTACACTACTGACATGAACCAGAGACAAGCCAGGGTAGGATATCTAGTGCCAATATGGCTCAGGAATGTGGGAACGCTATGATATATTCAATGTCATTCCCAGCGTATTTGATTTTATATCAGAGTGACATTCTCATACAGATATGCGCTAATAAAAGCTAAAGGGTGCCTCACTGTCAGTGATTTTCAAGCGCTGGGACACCAATCCGGTATTTCTGAGAACCTGTGCTATTACAGGACAGTTATTGGACCTACACTAGGTTCACCCTTCCTTTGACATACATTTATTCATATTTATATATACATAGGCGCAGGGGTGGCTGTGTGATAAGTAGCTTGCTTATCAACCATATGGTTCCTGGTTCAGTTCCACTGCATGGCACCTTGGGCAAGTGTCTTCTACTATAGCTTCGGAAACTGAAAGAAGCCCGTCGTATATATGTGTATGTGTGTGTGTATATGTTTGTGTGTCTGTGTTTGTCCCCCCCAACATCGCTCGACAACCGATGCTGGTGTGTTTACGTCCCCGTAACTTAGTGTTTCGGCAAAAGAGACCGATAGAATAAGTACTAGGCTTACAAAGAATAAGTCCTGGGGTCGATTTGCTCGACTAAAAGCGGTGCTCCAGCATGGCCACAGTCAAATGACTGAAACAAGTAAAAGAGTAAAAGAATATATGTGTGTGTGTGTGTATATATATGTATATATATGTATATATATGTATATATATATATATATATATGTATATATATATGTATATATATATATATAAACACTTGTATGATTGCATATATACATATGTAAGCACACATACACATACACACACAAATGTTTGTACGTACGTATGTACGTATGTATGTATGTATGTATGTATGCATGTATGTATGTACAATAGGTTTATTCGCAAGAATAGAAGATGGAACAAAGTAAGAGAGAGAGAGAGAGAGAGAGAGAGAGAGAGAGAGAGAGAGAGAGAGGAGAGAGAGAGAGAGAGAGAGAGAGAGAGAGAGAGAGAGAGAGAGAGAGAGAGAGAGAGAGATAGAGAGAGAGTGAGAGAGAGAAAGAGAGAAACACAAGTCAAGACAGAAATTTCAAGTGAAATTTCGAAAACGAAGCTTGCATTTAGGTCATGGCAGTGGTGTATAAAAAGCTATATTTGAAGAACCGTCGTTATGGTAGCTTGCATTAAAGATGGAAAATTATCGATCGGGAAAAACTGCAAATAGTGAAAGACAAATCTATCACCATTGAAATTAATCTTATTCTAAGTGATTTGACTGCACAGAATCTCTGCTAACCGCCGCTCACACCCGCTTCTTCGTTTGATGTTGTTCTTGATGATGTTGTTGTCACTGTTGTCTTTCTGTTGCTTCCTCTCCTCCTCCTCCTCCTCCTCCTCCTCCTCCTCCTCCTCCTCCTCCTCCTCCTCCTCCTTTATCCTACTGACCTGACCTCACTCTTAAGTGGAAGAGCATAAGACAGAAGAATCGTCAGCACATTTTGAGTTGTATCATATCTGCCTCTGTCTCTATCTGCATCTATCTATCTATCTATCTATCTATCTATCTATCTATCTATCTATCTATCTATCTATCTATCTATATAACCATCAGGCTGTCTGTCTCTTGTTCTATCCAATTGTATACGACATATGCGTATATGCGTGGGTATATATGCAAGTATATTGTCCTGCAAAAACTCCCTGCAAAAGCCCCCTGCAACAGTCAAAACCTGCCACTACAGCAGCTTCCATATTTCTACACAATGCGCAAGGTGCCAGTCCCTCCATCAGTACTCAAAAACGGAAGATCCAGTTCATTGAGGATTGGGTTGGTAACCATCCACACCACGTCCCTTTCTTCATTCTTACCGAGACCCACCTTGACAACTCCCACTTAGAACCCAAAGTGAAAGTGAGGAATTTCACAACCATCCGCGCGGATCGAGTCGACAGAAGGAACGGTGGGACTGCCATTTTCCTGCAGGATTCGTTTTCGGCAGATGGAAAGATGACATTCTCCAATGGCTTACTGTGAATCGATCACCATGCGCAACAAAACCAATGACCTGATAGTAGTTGGGCTGTATAGGCCACTTCAAACACCCGTACTGCGCTTTAATGAATGTCTCAACAGCATTAAATGCTTTATTCAAAC
>NC_142941.1:6773128-6780628 GCF_046866305.1 Octopus bimaculoides
TATATATATATATATATATATATATATATATATATATATATATATATATATATATATATATATATATATATATATATATGGATGGATGGATGGATGGATGGATGGATAGATAGATAGATAGATAGATAGATAGATAGATAGATAGATAGATAAAATTAAATAGAGAGATACAATTGACAATTCAATAATTTATATATATTATAATTTAACGTAATATAAATATACTATGAATATAATATAACATAATATAACAAATATATAAATAATATAACATAAACAATTATTAAAACATCAAAAGGCCAACAATTTGTTTTGGCTTATATACAATTTTTTGATGAATATATTGGTGGTGATGATGCTGATGCTGGTCGTGCGAGTTGATGAAATTAATAATTCAGAGTGAGAAGAATCTAGATAGGGGACTCAAAGCCGTTCTAATTCAATCCCCAATCACGAACGTTCGTACGCCCGCACGCCCCGCACGCCCGCATGCCCGCACGTCCGCACACACTCCGGTGCTAATCTCGAATCAATCTTTACTGCTGCAACACTTATGTTTACACGTAACAGATTACGCATTCCTCTTGTTTAAACTATTATATTTGCATGTTAGCTATTCATATTTCCCCATCGAACTCCGACCCCCACCACCACCACCATCGCGTATGTCGTATTTATCACTCTGTGAGACGAACATTTGGGAACATATTCAACACAGTTGATTATCCTTATAACCCCACGACAGTTCTGATCAAGCTGACCTCACGACGCATGTTTTTAATAGATTCCTGCCACAGACACATACAAACATACAAACAGACCCGTTCAGTTGCTATGGTTTTCTTATGACGAAACTTTAATCGTTCAACCGCCATTAATTAAAATTTTCGTTTGTTTGTTAATTTGTTTGTTTGCTTCTTTTTTTTCTAAGTTGCCTTCATTTTCCACAAACAATTCTGATTTAAGTGGATTGCAACGGGTTTATTAAGCTGTCATTTATCGCTAATTAAAAAGATATAAATCGTAAGATATCGTTCTTTTATCGTTTATCTTTCTTATCTTTCATTTTGTTCCAGTCGTCTTTGGACTGAGGCCATGCTGAGGCACCGCCTTGAAAAGTTTTTAGGTGAACAAAACGATCCCCAGTACTTACATTTTATGAAGTCTTGTACTTATTCTATCGATCCTTTTTGCCGAACCGCTAGGTTACTGGGACGTTAAAGAAACTAATACCGGTTTTCAAGCGGAGACAGAGGGCAAACACCACATAAACACAGAGACAGGCATACACACGTCCCATCCCCCCACCACCACACATAACAAAAATAGGGATGCAAAGAATCAGACAGAGCTCGCTTGCTTTTTGTGGTAGAGTTGATGTTTTAACTTACCATGAATTGTTCTGAAGAGTAGCCTGTTGGTTATGTTACAACACAATCATATGTGTGTTTTTAAATGGCTTATAAACACCTTCCGTGCTGCAATTGTTTTTATTTCAGCACACGATATCAGATCAGGTCACTTGCTATGCAAGTACATCTCCGTAAATTTTAATTGTAGTGATTTGGAATAAAACCTGTTCTTTCTATCTTCTTCTTGCATTAAAATTCTCATGTACGCTAAATCCACGTTTTTTATTCTCTTTCTGTTTATTTTCTCTTATTCTCTCTCTCTCTCTCTCTCTCTCTCTCTCTCTCTCTCTCTATATATATATATATATATATATATATATATATATATATATATATATATATATATATATATATATACATACATACATATAACGGAGCACTCCGTCGGTTACGACGACGAGGGTCCCCAGCTGATACGACCAACGGAACAGCTTGCTCGTGAAATTAACTTGCAAGTGGCTGAGCACTCCACAGACACGCGTACCCTTAACTGCAGGTACTACTCATTTTTGCCAGCTGAGTGGACTGGAGCAACGTGAAATAAAGTTTCTTGCTCAAGGTCACAATGCTGTCTCCGGGAATAGAACTCACGACCTTACGATCGAGAGTCAAATACCCTAACCACTAAGCCACGCGCCTTCACACACACACATATATATATATATATTCTCACTTTTATTCTGTTTTTGTTTCTTTACTTCTTTGTTTCTTTATCACAGCTTTCCCATTTTATATAACGCTCTCTCTCTCCCCCTCTCTCTCCCCCTCTCTCTCCCCCCTCTCTCCCCTCTCCCTCCCCCTCTCCCCTCTCCCCCTCCCCTCCCCCTCCCCCTCCCCTCCCTCCCCCTCCCCTCTCCCCCTCTCTCCCCTCTCTCTCCCCCCTCTCCCCCTCTCCCCCTCTCTCCCCCCTCTCTCTCTTCACATTCTTCATCTTATTCATACTGATAGTTTTAACAACCATTGTCAAAAGCAATAATTGAAAGAAGCCACATAATCTTTCAGTCAGAGAATGGTTGTGTTCCGTCGACTCAAAATATTAAATTCAATACTTTTATATGTCACATATGGCAGTGCTCCAGCATGACCTAACAACGTTGGTTAAAAACAAAGCAAAGAGCCAATGAACATATCAAACTACGATCGATTTACCGGTTTGTGTAGTTACTAGTATGTTTATTCATTTATATATTTATTCATTAATATCTTTAATATTTTCTTTGTACTAGTTTGTGTTGAGATCAAAGGAATCTTAACATTTCGTTGTATGAAATAACACAAAGGAGAACTCAGTGGAACGATATTATTTGTAAAACAATTGCTTAAAATCTCCACTACAAAAGAGTGCATTGAGGTTATGCCAGCCAAGAAAGTAGAATACTAACAGACGACATTTTAAACAAATCTCTCGCTATTGAAACGATAATACCGTAACAAGAATTTCCATGAAGGATTTCTGTACATTTTCTACTGCGTGTTTATATAGTCTTATAGCATTTTTCTTTTTTTTTACCCGGGCATTCACCTCTATTTAAATCTTATCCTCTCTTACGTGCCTTCCTTGTTCAAATAGCCAGGGTTAACAGCTATAATAAAACTGATATTTAAGAATAAAACGATAATTTTCAATCAAGGAAATTTTGTGTTCTCTTCACTTTTAAGATTAAATTGATATTTTATGGTTAGTCTATCAAAGTAATGGTATTTATTTATTTATTTATTTATTTATTCATTTATGTCTTTCTGTTTTCTTTGTACTCGTTTGTTTCAAGATGAAAGAAGTCTTAGAGTTAGGTTTTGAAAAATGATACAAAAGAGAACACATTGTAGAGCCACATTATCTACAAAACAATTGCATAAAGATCTCCACCACAAAAGAGCTTCTCGAAGCAGACGGCCATATACGAGGCAGCAGCAAACAAGAAACTAGAATGTTCAGGATAAAATTTAGATAAAACTGAAATGAAATCTATGAAGCAATGAAACTATCATAAACTAAGATTATTCCGTGTTATATCGATGTCATCTTGAAGATATGTTAATTAAAAATATCTCATATTTTTGTTCTTTTTTCTCTATTGCCGCCTTTTTTTTTTTTTTTTTGAAAAATTGCGATTGAAGTGTATTGCAGTGAGTTTATTAAGCTGTCATTTATCGCTAATTAAAATGATATAAATCGAAAGATTTTTATAATTAGCGTTCTTTGTCTTGCCAATGAAGTATCGTTTGATTATAGCCTTTACAAAGGCCGTTTAGCTAAAACAATTCTAAATTACCAGAGCTCTGTGGAAATCTATGAGCTATCCATTTATCAATATTATTTCAATAATAATTCAATATAAAACAACACTATCAAATCATTCAGTGAAGCACACATCATCAAATATACACCATACCACACGTCACACATTACATACACATCGTTAAACACAACCACACACGCACTCACTCTTAGAGACACATATGCAGACATACACGAGTGTGCGTACATAGACATGTATGCATACAGAAACATGTTCACAAATACATAGCTACATCACTACACATACATACATACATACATACATACATACGTACGTACATTCTACATTCTACTTCGTACGTACTTTTGCATTCTTTCGCACAGACATAGAAAGATAGGCGTACACATCACACAAGACTAAGTAAATGAAAAGAAGAAAAAAGAGAGGGAGAGATAGATAAAGTGTGTGTGTGTGTGTGTGTGAGCGAGAGAGAGAGAGAGCAAAAGAAACAGAGAAGGTCAAATTGCAATAATGAAAGAAAGAACGAAAGAATGAAAGAATGGAAGAATGGAAGAATGGAAAATATAGAGAAAACATGAAAGCGAGAGATATAAATAGTTGCAACGTAATGACTTACAAAGCTAGAAGAAAAGATTGGGAAAAAGAAAGACAGTATGATAATTATATACACGAGTTCTTGGTTTATGGAAGTTTTATTATTTATGTTATACTATATATTGATGTTACGTGATTAATCCTTCTCAGGGATTCTGATTCTGATTAGGGTAATACTTATTTAAGGGTTTCGAACTGAGGGAGGTGTTGTTAGTTTTGTAGTTATTTCCTGTGTGTGCTGTTTAGTGTGTACGACTGCTTACTGGTGAATTCAGAGATCCATGTTAAGACCATCATCATCCAGTCCGGTTCTAGTAAAACGTTGGTCGTGGTTACTACTCTACTTGGTGGTTGTTACTGGTTAAGGTATACAGTGGGGGGGGGGGAGTAAAGGTGGAGGCAGGGGTGGTGAGGATACAGCATCGTAAACACAAAACAGAGTGAAACCTGCTTAGAAAACAAATGAAATGAACTGAATTTTGTGCTTCTCATACGTTTTCTCATAAATACATATACATGTGTATATATGTACATGTATACACACACACACACACACACACACACACACACACACACACACACACACACATATATATATATATATATATATATTTATATTTATATATACATACATATGTATATATATATACATATATATATATATATATATATATATATATATATATATATATATATATATATATATATATATATACAAAGAATATATATGCATGTATACACACATATATGTACATACTTACATCTACATGTGTATATAGATGCATATCAGGATACAGGACGTTAGAACAATGAACTACAGACAACGGAACGAACACATAGGAAAACAAATAGCCACTTGGAATTAATCCTTCGTCAGCTGCCTCTATTCTAACTAGACGTTTAGAAGATACGATATACGCATATATATATATATATATATATATATATATATATATATATATATATATATACATACATACATACTGCATACATACATACATACATACATACATACATACATACATACATACATACATATATTTGGGAAAAAAAAATGAATAGAAATGACTTTTCTGATAATTTTTCCACTTTAATAATTAGACGTTTATAAGTTTACAAAAGGTGACTGATTATAAACATCTAATTATTAAAGTGGAAAAAATTATCAGAAAAACCATTTCAATTCATTTCATTTTTTTCTAATACACTATACCAAGGACTTTCTATTTCTTATTCTACTATATATATATATATATAAAAGACATTTGTTTTTAAAAACGATGTACAAAACCAAAAATTGCTCCTTAAATCTGCTTTTCTCGCCATTCAATGAAAACATAATCACACATCTACTCTTCGATGTTCTCCACGGAAACGTAGTCTGTATTGCAGATCAATACATATGTCTTCATTGATTCAATGACGAGTCGATTGATTGATTTTGTTGTTGTTGTTGTTGTTTTATTTCAGTTAAAGAATCCGATTATTTTACTTGATTCGGCCATTGGATTAAGCCCATGCTGGGGCACTGCCTCCACGTACAACAAATAGACCTCCCCCCCAGTACTTATTCTTTTAAGTATGGGACTTATTCTATCGGACAGTTTATGATGATGATGATGACGACGATGACGATGACGATGACGATGACAATGACGACGATGATGATGATAATGATGGTGATGGTGATGATGATGATGGTGATGGCAAAGAAGACTAAACGGAGTCGGTTTGAGAGACAGATTATCTTCCTCCCCCCACTCATGGTCTAATGAAAGTGATATCCGATACACTTTGGTATTAATGGCATGTAGGTATGATTGATAATTTATCTGATAGACCAATGGACTTGTTGTGCAGTGAGATTCTATACAGGCTGTTATTAAACATCACTTCTCTTCTGCCATCCGTAACAGAATTCCTTTGGGAGGTTAACGTTAAACAAATAGACTGTTGGACAGAGAAAAAAAAAAACCATCACTGTACTTTCCATCTGTCCGCCATTACATTCTGTTTTTTTTTTTGTTTATTCTTTTTTTATTTGTGTGCATGTTTGTGTGTGTGTGTGTGTTTCTATTCTTCTGCTCCACATTCCGATGCACACCCTATTCATTCCTTCAGTCAATCGTTCTTTCGTTCTCCCTTAATTCATTCATTCTATACAAACATACATTAGTAATATATATATATATATATATATATATATATATATATATATATATATATATATATATATATATATATATATATATATATATATATATATATATATATACATACATACATACATACATACATACATACATACATACATACATATAGTATGTAATATAAAAAAATTCCAGTCTCCTGTTTTGATATTTAATTACTTTGCAAACAATATTTCCAGAATTTTTAGCTCATATATCTGTGCGTGTGTGTGTGTGCGTGTGTGTGTGTGCGTGTGTGTGTGCGCGCGCGTGTGTGTGTTTTATTCCTTTCAGTCATCGTTATCGTCATCATTTAGTCCTTCCTGCGCAAAAGGTCTCTGAATAAGGGTTGTTTAAGAATGTTGAATGAAACACCCATGTTTCCAGAGGTGAATTATCCAAACGCCAAAGAATTCCTCTCAACACATGGCTATGATGCTCCCCCACTACTTCTGCTCGTGATCAGAGATGCTCATATCGTCAGCCACCAAGGAACATGCTCAACTGGTTAAGGTCAAACAACTGACAAGGAAATTTGTGGTATTGAGCAGAATATTTGCTGCAGGCCATCTTTTATACCAAGACAAAACAATGTACATACATACATACATACATATGCCTCGTGTATATATAATAAATTACGATAATTTCACTCATTTATTGAATTAATTCATCTATTCGATTAATTTTCTTCTGTCGTGTGTGTGTGTGTGTATATATATATATATATATATATATATATATATATATATATATATATATATATATCCATGACAGAAGAAAATAAATCGAATAGATGAATTAATTCAATAAATGAGTGAAATTATCTTGATGGAATATTTAACCCATTTATAACTGGAGGATAAAGAATATTTTTGGTGGAAATAATTTCCTTTTTTCGTTCCCACTCATACGAACGCTAACAGCGTGCTCACATATGCACATACACACTCACTCTTTCATGCACACACACACACACACACACATACAGCTAATTGTCGCCTGTGCTTCTGCGTGTGCGTGTGTTCGCGCGAATAGCGTTCG
>NC_142941.1:6785628-6793128 GCF_046866305.1 Octopus bimaculoides
TGTCCATGGTCATTCGTTGGACGAACAAATAAATATATAATAACAATAATAATAATAATAATAATAATAATACTCAGACAAATACATAACAAAAATACCAGGACTTACAAATATATGTAACATACAGAAAATTGCACTACTGGGTACTGCACACATTCTACGCAAAACACCTTCAATACAGTAAACATAAGAGCACCACAGCAAACCACAGCACATACCCAAGGCGCACAGAGCTGCGCTCGGTAGTGAAGTGAAAGCACGTTATAAAAATAAAACTACTGAACAATAATAATAATAATAATAATAATACGGACGAAGAAATATATAGAAATATAAATATATATGTATATGTATGTATGTATGTATATGTATATGTATATATGTAAACGATTTTAACTTTCGCATATATTAGTTTTGTTCTCCCCCACCACCTCCTTTCTATTAAATTTCCGACTTGTTTAACCCAGCTCCGCATTAATTATGCATGCTAATGTCCTGGTCGTGAATATTTTAGCTGAGAGTTAAATACAGGGAGAACAACACTTTTGTCATGGTTATTATAATATATCTGAGGCTAGACATGTTTTGAAAAGTGTTTGGGCTAACACTTGTGTGTGTGTGTGTGTGTGTGTGTGAGAGAGAGAGAGAGAGAGTGCGTATAACTATGTGTGTGTATGTTTGTGTGCATGTGTGTGCCTTTATTGCTTTGTGCGTGTCTATTTATTTGTGTGTGTGCGTGCGTGCGTGCGTTTGTGTGTGTATGTATGTGTGTACATATGTGTGTATAGTGTATATATGTGTGTGTAAACACACATATATCACATATATATGCGTATAAATTTATGATTATCTGATCCTACGTATATATGTATGTATAGATACATATACAATGTATGCATGTGTATGTGTATATATATATATAAATATATATATATATATATATATATATATATATATATATATATATATATATATAATATATATGTGTGTGTGTGTGTGTGTGTGTGTTTATATATATATATATATATATACGCTCGCGCGCGCGTAAGTACATGTCTACGCCATTGAGCATTGCAATAGATTCAATTACCGTTGTGTTGGTGTGCGAGAGATTCAATTAACGTTGGTTTTGGTGTTAACGTTTGGGGGTTGGGGGGTTGGGGGGTTGGGGTTGGAGCAGGGGCTGGTGCTGGCCTTGGTGTTAGTGTGTCTGTTAGTGTTTGCATTGGCGTTGGTGATGGTGTTTGCCATTTACCATACCAAACTCCAGACGAACGCCAATCACGAGCCGTGTTCTCTGACAACTGTATCTATTCAAACAATATGTCTGTCTCGGCCCAGTGATTGCAGCAGTGAATAATACGACCAAGCTGATAAAGTTAGACATAGAAGCCAACGAGAGAGAAAGAGGGGGGAGATAGAGGCGGGGGGGGGGGCAGAAAGAGATACTTTTACGTGTTTATTGGACCCACTAGAAATAGCGTTCAAATTTCCCTCAAATCGCATCGTATGGACTTTACCGGCCCACTGACTGCAGCAGTAAAAACTGTGAATGAAAGAAAGCTATATATACAAGCCCACGAGAGAGAGACAGACATAGACAGCGAGAGAGAGACAAACAGACAGACATAGACAGCGAGAGAGAGAGAGAGAGAGAGACAGACAGACATAGACAGCGAGTGAGAGACAGAGACAGACAGACATAGACAGCGAGAGAGAGAGAGACAGACAGACATAGACAGCGAGAGAGAGAAACAGACAGACATAGACAGCGAGCGAGAGAGAGAGAAAGGCAGACATAGACAGCGAGAGAGAGAGAAAGGCAGACATAGACAGCGAGAGAGAGAGAGAGAGAGAGAAGGTAGGCACAGAGAGAGGGGGCAGAGAGAGGGGGAGGCAGAGAGGGGGGGCAGAGAGAGAGAAAAGAGACCTCCATGTGAATCACTCGACTCATTGGAAATATCGTCCAAGTTTCCCTTAAATCACATTTTGCTATCAAAGCAGGGAAAGTTACTCATACAAACCAACGTTGGGGACCTCTACGTGGTCATCAGACCGGCTAAAAACAGCATCCGAATTTCACTAAAACCACAGCTTACTGTCTTTAAAAATAAGGATATGATTCATTGAATAACTTTGGATATAAACCATAACAGAGATTTGGCTGAGTGGTTAACGTATACGTTTTGCAGTCACAAAGTTCCAGGTTCGATCTCACTGCAGCGAGACATTTTGAGCAAAAGCATTTTTAGTATAGTTTAAGGCAGATCCAATCCTCGTGAATGAAATAGGGTTGACGGAAATTGTAATGAAGCCCGTCGTGGTAATCAGAACTTTTTATTTTTAAGACGATGCGAAACACTATGCCTGAAGACATCCCAAAAGGCGGGATGTGCGCGCATGGAGAGTCTTTGATCCTAGCTTTATTCGATCAGCGTTGAAGTAGAGGTTACTCTATGCCAACAACAGTCATAGAGTCGAAAAATCACCAGCATCTGAACTTAATGTCTAAAGTTGATCAACGTTAATTAAGTGAAGCACTCTATAATAACATATATACACACACACACACAAACACATTCACGTACACACAGACACACACAAACACATTCACGTACACACAGACACACACAAACGGTCAAAGACGCACACATATATTATATATACATAGTTGTATGCCCCGGTGAACTAATATGTTGATGTGATGTCAGCGGGGTTGAGGATGGGCGGGGAAGCGAAGGACGACAGAACACCATTCGGCTTGTTGATCTTGACGATCGAAGTCATCGATGCGTGATTATTGAATGTACGATGATACGAGGATATGTGTGTGTGTGTGTGTGTGTGTGTGTGTGTGTGTGTGTGTGTGTGTATGTATGTATGTGTGTGCATGTGTGTGTATGCATATGTATGTATGTATATATATATATATGTGTGTGTGTGTGTGTATGTATATATATATATATATATATATGCATATATATATATATATATATATATATATATATATATATATATATATATACACACATATATGTATGCATGTGTGTATGTATATATATATATATATATATATATATATATATATACATACATAGACACATACACGTAGAGAGAGAAAAAGACAAAGACATACATAGGTAAATACCTATATATAAATATATATGTAAAAACATGCATATATATATTACGCACACACATATGCATCTATATATACACATTCATGAACACACGCGCACACACATATATGCATACATATATATATATATATATATATATATATATATATATATATATATATATATATATATGCATGTGTGTATGTATGTATGTATGTATACGTATACACACATACACATAATACACACACACGAAGAGAGTGAGTGAGGGAATAAAATTGAGAGGAAACTTAGATTGGTACACCAATGAGTGTGTATATGTGTTAACGTTTGTGTATGTATTTTGCATACGTACACCTGTGTGTATGTGTGTATGTGTGGTTAGCGCGAAAATGAGGAAAATGTGTTAAGTGATAGATGTAATAATTTTTTTTCGTTCTTTCTTTATTTATTTATATATTATTTTTCCTTATGTTTTATGGGGTGTGTTTTTTTATGAGAAAGTACCGGAAATGATAGTGTGACACTACAATTGATGAAATAGATCTACAAAAAACGAAAGCAACCACAACAACAACATCGACAATAACAGCCATGGCTGCAACAGCATCGGCAATGCTGCATTTCCGGTAAAGAACAAAAAATATTAAGCATGGTACGTTTTACTTCGTACTCAAGCATACAGGCGTTCACACCTATGTATATACGCATAAAGGTGCGCGATTATACATGTGTGCATGGATATGTGTGGGTGTGCGCGTGTGTGTGTGTGTGTGTTTAGATGGATGAAACATGCAGGTATAACTATAGATAGATAGATAAATTGGAAAGACAAACTGCACCTCCATTTCTGTATATCTATTTATATGCACGAACACACACACACACACACACATACATACATACATATACGCACATACGTACATACATACACACATGCATACGTACATACATAAATATTATGCTACATTATATTAAATAGATAGTACAAGAGATAGATAGATAGATAGATAGATAGATAGATAGATAGATAGATAGATAGATAGGTAGATAGCTAGCTAGCTAGCTAGCTAGCTAGCTAGATAGATAGATAAATAGATAGATAGGTAGGTAGGTAGGTAGGTAGGTAGGTAGGTAGGTGGGTAAGTAGATAGATAGATAGATAGATAGATAGATAGATAGATAGATAGATAGATAGATAGATAGATAGATAGATGCACACACATAATACAGAGAACGATAGATTGACTGATTCATTGATTGATTGATTGATTTCAATAAACAATTTTGATTAGATAGAGATACTTGCATATCAGGTGTTTATGAGTACAATTCAATTCTTATATGTATATGTCTGTGTGTGTGTGTATATATCTACTCATACATACATATATATATGTATGTATGTATTTATGTATGTGTTCTTTAAACACAAATTGCAATTTAAATTTGTGATCTGCAAATGGTGCTTTTTAAAAAATTTAATTCTAGATTTCTATATAAATCTCATTGAAATTAAGCGATTGAAAGGAAAACACAGAATACAAAATGAAAAATGAAAAATAAAAGAAAGAAATGAAAAATAAAAGAAAGAAATGAAAAAGAAAAACGACGAAATGTGTTTTGTTTCCATAACACTTTCATTAGCTCGCAGCTGTTTCTGCTCCAAATAAGCGTATGCTCAGAGCGTAACTAAGAATGTTGCTGCCAATCAATTGACTGTATAGAAAGAAGTCTGCTCCCAACCACATGATTTCAGATTCAGTCCTACTGCATGGCAGCATGGGCAAGAGTCTTTTACAAGACTTGTGAGTGGATTTGTTAGACGTAGAGTACTCAATATCGTAAGGCTGAGCACTCCACAGACACGTGTACCCTTAACGTAGTTCTCGGGGATATTCAGCGTGACACAGAGTGTGACAAGGTTGTCCCCTTTGAATTATAGGCAGAACAGAAACAGGAAGTAAGAGTGAGAGAAAGTTGTGGTGAAAGAGTACAGCAGGGTTCGCCATCATCTCCTGTTGGAGCCTCGTGGAGCTTTTAAGTGTTTTCGCCCAATAAACACTCACAACGCCCGGTCTGGGAATCGAAACCGCGATCCTATGACCGCGAGTCCGCTGCCCTAACCACTGGGCCATTGCGCCTCCACGCACATAGATATATGCATGTATGTACACACATATATGTATGTGTGTGTTATTATTATATATTATATATTATTGTCCAATTACGTTTTCATCCGCTAGGAAAAGCAAGCACCGAATATGAGACTATAATATTGTAAAGATATTGTATGCGTGTGGATGGTTGTGTGTACGTGCGGCGGTAACATTTTTCATATTCTATAGCAATGCGAAAAAGGAAGCAGATATTGTAAGTGTGTGAAGAAGACAAAATAATTCCTGTCGATGAATAACCCATTCTGCGGTAATGGTAAAAAGTTCTTACGTTGTGATACGTTTTTATACCAAATAAAAGTTCTATGAAGCCACTTGCTGAATTGAAGTCTTTCAGTTGTCATAACATAAACAAAAATTAACTTAAATTGATGGCTAAATGTTCGGTTTCTTCCGGTGTCAAAAGTCGTGTAAATTCCCGCAGAATCGTTCGATGTTTGCAAACAAAGCAATTTCATTCGTCAATAAACTGTTAGTTTGTTTGTTTGTTAGTTAGTTTTGTTTTATTATTATTATTTCTTTTTTTTTTATCTGGGCAGCAATTTAGGCCTAATAGATTCCATTGTATTAATGGCGATGCAGTGTTTACTCACATTGGTGTCTGATGTAAGCGACTTAACAGTTGTCGTACAAATCATTTGCTGTCACTTCAACTGTGGATGGCAACGCTATACAGTAAAATAAATGGACGGATTTAAGAGGTAGTTAATGAATGGGGGGCGGGAGTGTACGTGCGTGCGTGTATATGTATGCGTGTATTATGTACCTAGACTATATACATGAATGTATTTATGTCTGCGTATGTACATTATATTTACACATATAAATAGTTGTATAAATACATAAACGTACACACACGTATACATATATATATATATTATATATATACATATATAAATATACTACACATATATATATGTTTGTATGTATTAATATGTAAATATGTATATATATATATATATATATATATATATATGCGTGTGTATGTGTGTGTGTGGGTATGTGTATCTATATGTATGTATATATATATGTGTGTATGTGTGTGCGTATATGTATGTATTTGTACACATATATGAGTTCATATTGTTTCAATGCTATACCGTACTTTAGTATATACCTGTAGAGCTTTTCTACACAGCACAATTATACATTCACGGATGTAAACATAAATTGTTGGCTAACAGTCTCTTGCTATACACACTAGTACAACATACCACTGAAAAAACCCCCCAAAAAACACTGTTAAAGCACCAATAATTCATTTATAATAATAGCTGCCAATAATGCGCTGTAGTAGGCAAATCGCTCTGTTCGATCTACTTCAGTTCTTAGTAACATTGGCTTTATAAACAAAAGTGTTCCCGTGGACATTTGAAGAGGGTATTCTCAGAACAGTTACAAATACATTTAACACAGTATTAAAATCTAGACTGGCTGATTATTTGGGTGTATATATATATATGTTTATATATTTATATATATACATACATACATACATATATATATATATATATATATATATATATATATATATATATATATATATATATATGGAACAAGAACATAACAGACGACAATGAAAAGAGACGGACATATAGACGATACAAAGACGGACAGGAAAACCATTACGGAACATTCGTGCCTTTCTATCAGTCAAGCTTCCAATCATCATTACAGTTTCGGCCTGTTACACTTGAGACTGTTCAGTATTGGTAGGCCCCCAAAAATCTAAGCTAAGGGCATTAAATTTTGGGAAGACTGCGAGCGAATATGTGCGACTACACGGACGAAAAGACGAGAAAACGGAGAAAATGTTACACGATTACAAATGCAAGCAACAAGAATAAGAACAGGTGAAGTTAAACTGGCGTGTGAAGTGGAAGCCTTACGGCAAGAAACATAGATGGAAGTCAGGAGACTGGAAAATAAGGTGTTGTGTAATGGCGGTCAGCCGAAGAAAGATTATGCTTGGCCGAGCACCGATCACGTGGGAGGAACAGAGAGGGGTAGGGAGCAAAGGGATTGAAGAATTAGGGAAGGAACAAGTGAGAGAGAGAGAGGGAGAGAGAGAAAAGTAGAGAGAAGGACAGAGGGAAAAGTACAAAGGAGATAACAGAGGAAAAATTAAGAGATTAAAGAAAGAGAATGCCAAGAAATGTGAGAGAGGGGGAACGAGAAAAAGAATAATGGAAAGAAAGAAATGC
>NC_142941.1:6803128-6818128 GCF_046866305.1 Octopus bimaculoides
ATATGGTAATTTTTCTGTTAACCGTCGCACTTGTATTCCGTTCACACCATATTAAGGTTGACATGGAGAAAATTGAATCAGCCGAATAAATGAGAAACTTGCTGCTTTTCGACATATGTCAATCCGAGAAATGGCGGCCGCATTATTATTATTATTATTATTATTATTATTATTATTATTATTATTATTATTATTATTATCATCATCATCATCATCATCATCATGATTATTATTATTATTATTATTATTATTATCATCATCATCATCATCGTCGTCATCATCGTCATCATCATCATCGTCATCATCATCATCATCATCATAATTGTTATTATTATTATTATTATTATTATTATTATTTAAGGCGGCGAACAGGCAGAAACGTCGGCACGCCGGGCGAAATGCTTAGCGGTATTTCGTCTGTCTTTACGTTCTGAGTTCAAATTCCGCGGCGGTCGACTTTGCCTTTCATCCTTTCGGGATCGAAAAATTAAGTACCAGTTGCGTGCTGGGGGTCATTCTAGTCGACTGGCTCCCTCCCCAAATATTTCGGGCATTGTGCCTAGAATAGAAAAGATTATTATTATTATTATTATTATTATTATTGCTGTTGTTGTTGTTGTTATTATTTAAGTCGGCGAACTTTAACGCTCGGGAAGCACGTCGGGCTAAATGCTAAGCGGTATTTCGCCCGTCGCTGCGTTCTGAGTTCGAATGCCGCTGGGGTCGACGTAGCCTTCATCCCTTTCGGAGTTGATAAAATAAGCACCATTTGAATACTAGGATCGACGTAAGCCAGTTACCCCGTCCACCCTTCCACCGAAATTGCTGATCGTGTGCCAAGATTTGAAACCGTTATTACTCAGGCAGCAATCTGCCAGAATCGTTAGCAAGCCGGACAACATACTGAGCTTTATTTCTTCTGACTTCACGCTTGGGATCAAAATGTCACCGAAGCCGACCTTGCCTTTCATCCTTCGGGATCGATAAAATAAGTGCCAAGTCAAATACAGGGTTTGGGGGGTAATTGACCAGTCCCATCCGTGCAAAATACCTGAATTTGTGCCAAGAACTTTTCTTCGATTTCTTTGGTGCCCAATCTATTATTATATGCCATTCAAAAGACTATAATCTTACATCTTCTTTCTTTCTTTCTTTCTTTCTTTCTTTCTTTCTTTCTTTCTTTCTTTCTTTCTTTCTTTCTTTCTTTCTTTCTTTGTGTCCTCTATAATCATATCTGATCTCCTCGCTTCAATAATATGGTCAGTCTTTATAAGGAAATCCCACAGAATCCTGTAATTATTATTATTCGCTGTCACAACCGTTGGCTCGTGTTCATACCACTTTACTGTCACTTTCACAGCTGGATGGATGAATGGGTGGATGGATGGATGGATGGATGGATAGACAGACAGACAGACAGACAGACAGACAGACAGACAGATAGATAGATAGATAGATAGATAGATAGATAGATAGATAGATAGATATAGATAGATAGATAGATAGATAGACAGGCAGGCAGACAGGCAGGCAGGCAGACAGATAGACAGATAGACAGACAGACAGACAGACAGATAGATAGATAGATAGATAGATAGATAGATAGATAGATAGATAGATAGATAGATAGATAGATAGAATGAACGAAATCAAGACAGGAAAATTTAAAAAGGCAAAATAAACAAATAAATAAATAATAACAGGAAGAAAGAAAGGAAGAAAGAAAGAAAGAAAGAAAGAAGACGAAAAAAGGGAAAATGATGATGATGATGATGATGATGAACGAACGAACGAACGAACGAAATAAATAAATAAATAAATAAAGAAAGAAAGAAAGAAAGAAAGAAAGAAAGAAAGAAAGAAAGAAAGAAAGAAAGGAAGAAAGAAACTCAAACCCCAAAGCGTGAGAGATCGAAAGCTGTTGGTGTGGAGAATTTTCAATATTTAACTCAAAGAAAATATGTGATGGGCAATTAGCCATTTTTGAGGCTGACAGAGCTAAATTTTAATAAGTTTCACAGAGATGTACTCTTCGCAGCTTCAAGCAGACGACCATTTTAAATGATTGCTTCCTGTTTTTCCTTTTTTATTTTTGTTTTCTTTTTGAATGGAGGGTGTCGGATTTTGGTGTCTTTTCTAATTTTCCTGCATCGCCTGGTTTTATGCCAATAGCAGTTTATATGAATAAAATATGGGAAGTTGATGAGAGAGAGAGCGAAAGAGAGGGACAGAGAAAGAGAGAGAGAGGGGGTGGCAGACGGATAGAACAGATAGGAGATAGGCAGGCAGGAAGGCAGGCAGGCAGACAGATAGACAGAGAAGGACAGATAGAGAGAGACGGTGGTAGAGGGATAGTGAATCAATGTAGGACGAAATACAAAGAGGGAGAGGGAGAGAAAGAGAGAGAGAGGGGGACAGGGAAAGAATAAAAGGGAGAGGGAGAGAGGGGGACAGGGAAAGAATAAAAGGGAGAGGGAGAGAGGAACAGGGAGAGGAAGAAACTTTTCTGGAGGAGAGAAAGGAAATATATGGAGAGAGAAGTTGAAAGAAGTGAAAGGATGAAAGAGCGAAGTGGAATTGAGAGACGAAAGGAGGGAAGACAGTTTGGTGGGGAACAATGTGTGTGTGTGGAAGAAACAAAAGGAGTGGGGAGAGAAACAGAGGAAGTGAAGATAGTGAGAGAGAGAGAGAGAGAGAGAAAGAAGGGGAGGGAGAAATTGCTGGAGAAGAGATGTGGATAAGAGAATGAAAATATGTGAAATGTTGGAGAAGAGGAATTGAAAGAAAGACGGAACGAAAAGAAAAGATGGAGGTTTAGTGGAGGACAAGTGTGTGTGTGTGTGTGTGTGTGTGTGTGCTTATGTGTGTGTGTGTGTATGTATGTGTGTGTGTATGTGTGTATGCGAATGTGTGCATGTGCGTATGTGTGTGCCTATGTGTTTGTGCGTATGCGTGAGAGAGGGAGAGAGAAAGTACACATGTGAAAGAGCGAAAGAGAATATATATATATATATACACACACACACATGCACGCACGCACACGCAAGGCTTTACTTTGGCCCGGGGCTACAGTAGAAGATACTTGCTCAAGATGCCACGCAGTGGGACTGAACCCAGAACCATGTGGTTGGTAAGCAAAATTCTTATCATGCCTACTTTGCTTTTCACTATTTCTGGATCGATAAACAAAGTACCAGTCATGTACTAACGTCGAGGCTGACTTTAATTCTCTTTTCTTTCGTTTTTCTCTCTTTCTTCATCTCTCTCTCTCTCTCCCTCTCTCTCTCTCTCTCTCTCTCTCTCTCTCTTTCTTTCTATCTTTCCTCCTCCCTCCTTCACTTGGCAATTCTTAGTATTTCTATAGATACGAAGCAGGGCAGCTTGTTATCTGTACTGGAAAATGTGTAGCCATTGAGAAGCAGCATCTACATAAATCTTGCGTGGAGAGGAAGATAAGAACTAACGGCCCGATATTTGCATCGGGGACGGATTTAAAACAATAATTTGTACATAACTGATCGATATGACAAGACCGACTTGTAAAAATAAATCTCAATAAAGAATGATGATATTCATTGACAAAACAAAAACCTGGATTTGGAGATAATCGTTTTTTTTTTTTTAATGTTGCGGTTGGTGTTTATTTGCGCTTAACTAATCTGGAAGTAACCAAAAGGATTACTTGGATTGTTGTGTCGTTCGTACTTTATCGCTTATGTTTTACTTGTTTCAGTCGTTGGACTACGGCCACGCTGGGGCACCGACACGAGGGGTTTTAGTCGAACAGATCGACCCTAGTCTCTCTTTATACATACACACGCTAATACACGACCTATGTTATATTCCCCACTCAGGTTTATACAACGAAAGGGGCAAAACTAGCCGGTAAACAGCACTTACTCGGTATTACCTGTATCTTTGGGTTTGGTTGAATCCAATACCCTTCATAACCTTTATATATATATATATATATATATATATATATATATATATATATATGCTCTTTTTTAGTATCAGCCTGAGAGCTGCAGCCATGCTGGAGCACCGCCGTTCGCTTTGCTGCACTTTCAGTACTTGAAAGCTCTTCTGATATGACATTTGGTGAATGAGGGAATTTGATGTTTCTGCCTTCATGTGTTTCCTGCCGCGAGGTGGGATCATATATATATATATATATATATATATATATATATATATATATATATATATATATATATATATATGTATAAATGTGTGTGTGTGTGTGTGTGTACACATACACTGTATGGTAGTATGAAATGTCTAAGCGTCCGGAATGTTCATACTCGCTCAACGAGTGGACAGCCACTCTACATTAGTGCGTGCGCGTGTGTATACATACATATCGTACATATATATATATATATATATATATATATATATATATATATATATATATATATATATATATATAAGCATACATATCGTACATATATATATATATATATATATATATATATATATATATGCAGTTGGAGCCTATTAAAAATGCATTGCTTGCTACACATCAAACCAGCCAATCACCACCAACTGAACATTCCGGAGAGAAGTGACGACAGGGGATTATATATGTATGTACGTACGCCTGTATGTATGTATGTATGTATGTATTACTGTCATGCAGCGTTTCTGTTATTGTTATTGTTATTGGGGGTTTTTTTTCGTTCGTATTTTTCGTGTGAATGCGGATATTAATGTCACCTTTTCTAAATCACACGAAAATTTGCTCCGTGACATTGCGAAATATGACTGCACGAAACGTAATAAATATCTAATGAGAGCATTAAAGATATTCTTGCAAGGAATTTGGGTTAGCTTTTTCAATGGTTGAATTTTAAAACTATACCTTTACGTTGATGACTATAGACATGTATACAGAAGTATTTGGTAGTCGTTGTCGTTATAATTGACATTACTCCTTTATGTGTATTTCAAGCATGATTGTGCTGGGCTTGGAAAATTGTTATTTAGGTGCAGGCGTGGGGTGGCGGTTGGAGGTAAGAAGTTTGCTTCTCAATCGCATAGTTCCGGGTTCGTTCCCACTGTGTGGTACACTGTGCAAGTGTCTTCCACTCTTAGTCCCCTGGATCGACCAAAGCCTTGTGAGTGGATTTGGTAAAGGGAAACTAAAAGAAGCCTGTTGTATGTAATCATGAATATATCTGTGTAGGTGTGCGTCTGTGTGTGTGGTACGTGTGTGTGTAAGTGCGTGTGTATATGTGTGTGTGAGTGCGTGTGTATATGTGTGTGTATGTGTGTGTGTCTGTGTGTGTGTCTGTGTGTGTTGTGTGGTGTGGTGTGTGTGAGTGCGTCTGTATATGTGTGCATGTGTGTGTGTGTGCGTGCGTATATGTATGTGTGTGCCAGGGGAAGGAAGAACAAGCAGGTGGATTAGTTTAACGCTCAGGAAGAATGGAAGTCTTTGACGTTTCAAGCCTACGCTCTTCGTGTGTGTGTGTGTGTGTGTGTGTGTGTGTGTGTATACATATACATACACACGATGGGCTTCTTTCACTTTCCGTCAACTAAATCCGCTCACAAATCTTTGGTCAGCCCGGGTCTATACTAGAAAACATTTGCTCAAGGTGCCACGCAGTGAGACCGACCCCATAACTAAGTGGCCTGGAATCAAAGAGATTCAGTTGTTCTTTTTAACCGTTAAGTACTTTCAATCTGCTCTCATCTTGCATTCAACTAACACCACTTATAAAAAACAAAACTAAACACGGTTGACGAGGGACGTTTCTTTAAATTCTGAGTTCAAAACCTGCCATAATCAACTTTACCTTTCATCGTTCCAATTTCAATCTAATTTCAATGATAAAGTACCGGCTAAATACTGGGGTCGACCTTATAGACATTTTTTCCTTTCTTTTTCTTTTTGTCCTTCCCAACGAATTTGTGATTCTATGGCAATGATAAAAATCAATATTTTCATGCTTTAAGACTCTAATATTTTCCCAATAATCCACCACTCTGTTATTCTCCTATTCTATTATTCCGATATTTTACTATTCCACTGGTTTACGCAGACGAGTTTGATTTGTTCGTTTCTTGGTCTTGTATTATAATTCCATTCACATCGAGGATGCTTTATAGGAATATTAAATAGACTTCAGTACTTGATTGGTACTTGAGCTCAGCTTTCTTGTAACATCGAATGGAACTAGAAACAGCATCATAGAGCTGCTGCCGATGTTTCTTCTGTTATTGCTGTTGCATGAATATTTATGTATAAGCTGTTGAAAAATGACTCGGCAAAACAAGATCTCAGACGCGGAGGCTCCCCCCTTGAACTGACCTGCCAAGCATTTATAAATTGAGGAGAGCGCTGGTCAGGTGGGCAAGCCACTTTGTTCGAATGCCTGACACGCGGCTCCCCGAGAGACTTTTACTGCGAACTGGCGGAAAGGAAGCTTGCCCATGGTGGACAAAAAAGGCGTTTCAAGAATATATCCAAAGCCTCACTGGAATAAATAAACTTGTTTCGCGTTGGCAAAAGTGTATTGATTCTGATGGTGTTTATTTCGATTAATAAAGTTTTGTTTGAGCCGAGATATGTGCATCTAAATTTAAAGGTTAAGAACCGCAAGAACTTTCTCGACAACCTAATAGATATTTTTGTTTGTCTGCAGTTACTAGTATGACATCATATTTATATTTCCATTTGAACTTTTATCAAAATATATATTATTTTATTTACATGTTTACCGTTGTAAAAGTGCTTATACTCTCATACACGTATATATATATATATATATATATATATATATATATATATATATATATATATATACATGCAAGTGTGTGTGTGTTCTTACATACGTAGACACATGTATGCACAAAGACACAAACGCGCACACATATTTTCATACATGCATATATATATATATATATATATATATATATATATATATATATATATATATATATATATATATATATATATATACACATACACACATACACGCATACATACATTCATACATATACACATACATACATAGACTAAAGTATAAATATATGTGAAAATGAAACCCAACAGAAACGAAAACGAATTAAAATAACCATACATCTAAATATACAAAGATGGCGGCTTAAATATGAGTAAAAACGGACGGCAACACAGATATATATGTGTGTGTGTGTGTGTGTGTGTGTGTGCGTCTGTGCGTGCGTGACTCTGTGTGTATGTGTGTTTGTGTTTTTGTGTGTGGGAGGAAACTTTACAACTGAATGTTTCTTTGCTCGTGTTTCTTTATGTGTACATGAAGGGAAAGAGAGAGAGAGGGGGAGAGGGAAGGAGGAATAGAGTGAGAGAGAGAGAGAGAGAGAGTGCGCGTGTGTGTATAGTGTGTAGTGTCTGTGTGTCTGTGTGTGTGTGTGTGTATAAAAATGAACAAAAATGTGTTAAAACTAACAATTTCGTGAAATCTTATTTTAAAGTATTTTTTGAGGAAGACTCATGGAACAAAGTATGTAGTGACGTAGATAATAGCGTAAATTATTATTATTATCATCATTATTATTATTGTTATCATTATTATTATTATCATTATTATTATTATCATTATTATTATTATTATTATTATTATTATTATTATTATTATTATTATTATTATTATTATTATTATAGAATTTAAAACATTCTAAGGAATATGTCTGTATATGTATGTGTGTGTATGTATGTATATATGTATGTATGTATGTATGTATGTATGTGTGTGTGTATGTAAGCTCGTCGAAACGCCGGTGTTAAAACGTGGGTAGCTGAAGAAGTAGAATGTTCTCTATGTGGCTCGTGTGTTCTCGTCTACGTTTGTGTGCAATGTCCTGTACCCAGATATGCACCTATACATACAGGTGGATGTCGGTATGCACATACCTGTACGTATATATGCATATACTCATTTACTTTTGTTTATACATTTATGTATATGTTTGTATGCAAAGAGGAGAGATCATGTCCACGTCTTGTGTGTGAATTTTCCGTATGTTCCTTTGTTGTCTTTCTGTGCAAGTTTTGTGTGTGTGTGTGCGCGTGCGCGCGCGCGTGTGTGTGTGTGTGTGTATTAATGCTAAAACAGAATTTTGCTGCAGCCTTGGTCAGCCTTGCACGTGATCAGTTCATGCATTGGTACTGATTTCCCATAAGGAATTGAACGACGACTCCTGGAGTCATTTCAGACGAAGAGTCATTTTAGAGTTCTCTCTCTCTCTCTCTCTCTCTCTGCCGGGTATACGGTGCCTGACGGTTTCTTGCCAAGTGGCTAAAAATACATTCACCGTTCCGCCAGAACCGATCACCGTTATCGATTACGAAAAAAGAGCAACCGCGATCAGATATTCACGTTGGAATCTTCCAGAACATCAGTGATATCCTTTTGTTGAGTCCCAGACTCATAAAGTCGGTTCCTCGGTTTCCATGCTATATAAAGTGATCGACATTACAATATTCCAATTGGACGGGGCGCCGATCAGTTGCAGAGTTCAAAACCCAGTAATTTTGAGGAAAGAGAACAAGCAGATTCCTTCGAGACCAGTGCTTGACTGGTACTTTCTTTTATCAATCCCGAAAGAATGAAAGACAAATTTGGTCATAGAGAACCGGAAGAAATGCTGCTAAGCATTTTGTCCGGCGTGCCAACGATTCTGCCAGCTAGCCGTCCTTTTAACAATGGGTTTCAAATTTTGAAAGAAAGCCAGCAAACTCAGGGATGGGTGTATGTCTACTACATCAATCGCAATGCTCAGCTGGTATTTATTTTGTTGACCTCGAAAGAATGAAAGGTAAAGATGACCTCAGCGTAATTTGAACTGAGAACGTAAAAACGGACGAAATACCGCTAAGCATTTTGTCCGACGCGCTAACGACCCTGCCCAGTTTGCCATCCTCTAAATACCGAATAGCTCATAATAGTTTCTCTCAAACATTAGTACCCCGTACGTAATTTATTTCTAGTCGTTTTCAGTCTCATTTATGCTTTTCTAGTCACAATTCATCTCGTTTCTAAAATAATTTTCCCCACACTGCATTTTTTTAAAAAATTCTATTTCTATCTGCAAAGAAATTTCTTATTAAAGTTTCTTTAATTCTCGTTTCTCTTTCTTTCTAAGTTATTTAACTTTAATTTATTGTTTTTATACATAGAACTCAATTTCACACACTCTGCCTACTTCTTTTTACTCCACCGACTTTTTTCTCATTTTCTTCTTGTCTGCCAACCACGTAACTCTTCCTTGTTTGTAACGAATTTTTCAAACACTCTCTCTCTGTAATAAAAAAAAAATGTTAACCCTCTTTTATATATACATACATACATACATAGACACGCAGACACACACACACACATACGTGCATACATATATACATACATACATACATACATAGACACCAACACATACGTGCAACACACATACGTACATACATACATACATGCATACATGCATACATACATGCATGCATACATACATACATGCACATATCGATACGTACCGCCAAATTATCTTCTATATACACATACATAAATACATACATACATAGACACCAACGCATACGTGCAACACACATACGTACGTACATACATACATACATACATGCATGCATGCATACATACATACATACATACATACATACATACATACATACATACATACATGCACACACACACACACACACACACACATATCGATACGTACCGCCAAATTATCTTCTATATTTATTAACTTCAAATCTCTGAATGTATTTTAAAATAATAAATAGCCTTTAAGCCCTCTAGTCCTAATATAAACATTTTTCATCGTTTTCTAAACCATACACACGTTTTCTTTTTTTAAAATTCTTTGCTGACTGGTAGCTTTCATCACTCAAAAAAACTTCCATCCTCTGACCTACCATTACTTCGTTTCTCTGAGTAATTTTAGCATAAACCTCCATCTCCTTCAACGATACGTTTTTCACTACCAAATCTGGAAACTTTAGATCCTGCTCTATATATGCTACATTGTTTTAAATTCTTCCCATAACAACTAACTGCCCTTCTGCATTACATGTATATATTTGTATTATTGTGTTTTCCAATATCCCAGCCTGTATTAATCCTGTTTCTATCCATTATCTTCAAACAGATGTCCTTTACTTATAATTCCCTAAGCCCAATAACAATATATGTTACGTCCTACATGACCACTTAAGGTTGTTCGCGATTCCTTTATGTATGTATCTTTACATTAGTTGTTTCATCTAAATTGTTAGGCCGACATATTTTTGTCATTTGTTAATTCTTCCTGTAAAAGCTTGGCTGCGCGGTAAAGAGTTTGCTTCCCAAACACATGGTTGCGGGTTCAGTCCCACTTCGTGACATCTTAGGCAACTTAATTTATCGACCCCGGAAAGATGAAAGGCAAAGTCGACCTCGGCGGAATTTGAACTCAGAACGTAACGGCAGACGAAATGCCGCTAAGCATTTCGCTCGGTGTGCTAACGCTTCTTATTTCTTTACTGCCCACAAGGAGCTACACACAGAGGGCACAAACAAACGGATTAAGTCGATTATATCGACCCCAGTGCGTAACTGGTACTTATTTAATCAACCTCGAAAAGATGAATTTAATCGACCCCGGCAGAATTTGAACTCAGAACGTAACGGCCGACGAAATACCCCTAAGCATTTCGCCCGGCGTGCTAACGTTTCTGCCTTACAAAGGGCACAGTATTGACAGCATAATCACGCGTAACTTGTATTCTCATCTAAAATTGAGACGAGTATTAACATTACGAAGTCGTTCGCTTGAACGATTGTTGATACCTCTTCATACGAAACCGCCGTTGCCTTGTTAATCCACGAGTCAAGTACACACACACACACACACTCATACACACACAACTCAAAAGTATATAAGCAACAACGTTTTTATGAAAGATTTATTCCTGAAAGCTAAAGAATATCACATGATGTATTGAAATACTTAATCTAGTATTTAGCAGACGTGCCTTGTGCAGTTGTTAATTATTTAACCCGTTTGAGCATCCTATTAATAAATAGCGTTCACACAAAGAAAACGGTTTGAGGGGAGCGGGGACGTCTAAATAGACTTTTGAGATATCTGTTTGTGCGTGTGTGTGTGTGTGTGTGTGTGTGTGTGTGTATGTGTGCGCGCGTGCGTGCGTATATTATAACTTGTTTTTGATTCCAATAAACATTATATATTGACTGATTTATTTATTTTTATTTTCAGAGTGAAGATACGAAAGTGCATAAAAGGAAATTCCATTTCTTGCTCGTTGAACCGGTAAATATAGATTTATATTAGCATACACACACACACACACACACACACACACACACACACACACACACACACACACACATACATGCATACATGTATATATTCATAAAGACATGTATGTACTTATATACATACAAATTTACACACATACACATATATATTGTATGTGTTTGGGTGCGTATATATATGCGTTTACATATAACATACCACATACGTGCGCATGCCCATATACACTTACGCACGCGTGCACACATACATACACACATATAAACATATGCCCTACCATTAATTCGCTGACTGGGCCCATAAACCATTCATTGCTTAAGGGAATTTCATGTATTGTCTTTCGCGTGTTTCAGCCTTGCGGAGACAATTTCGTCTCCAAACTATAATTCAAATCCATTTGCCGTCTTAAGCATAATAAACAGTGCATGAAAAAAAAAAATTATATTAAACAATAAATAATAATAATAATAATAATAATAATAATAATAATAATAATAATAATAATTATTATTATTATTATTATTATTATTATTATTATTATTAATTCGTTTTATTGGCCACAAGGGCTAATAATAATAATAATAATAATAATAATAATAATAATAATAATAATAATAATAATAATAATAATAATAACTGGCCGCCAACGCTTTTTCAGCAAAATAGGGGTAGCTTATCCTGTTAAGGCCATATTATTAGCATTATCCTGCGTTTGAGAATTTAAAATCACTTCTTTAACTTTCTAAGACATCTCAACGCTTCTAAAAGCAAACTTCGTTTGTTTGTTTACGTTCATCGTAATTTGAATTTAATAATAATAATAATAATAATAATAATAATAATAATAATAATAATAATAATAATAATAATAATAATAATAATAATAATAATGATAAGCCATAAACAAGGTGGCACCAATTATCATAAAATACATAGAGCACTCAATGAACAAATGGCAGACAGTGCTACAGCTCCAAACAAAAGAGGGACTTGTGAAAACGAAAGCCATCCCCATTAGAAGAGGAATATTCCAGGGAGACACGCTCTCTCCACTCCTGTTCTGCCTGGCACTCACACCTTTAACAGAATTGCTAAATAGAACTGGATGCGGTTACAAATGCTATGGAAAAACAGTCAGCCACCTTCTATATATGGATGACCTAAAATTATATGCAAAAAACGACAAAGAGCTAGAAACACTACTACAGACAGTACACGGCTTTACCAAGGAAATAGAAATGAAATTCGGATTAGAAAAATGTGCCAAAGCAACCCTGAAAAGAGGAAAATTAGTTAAAAGTAGCAATATAACACTAGATAAAGCCAATGAAATAAGAGAACTAGACGAAAGCCAACCATATAAGTATTTAGGAGTCAATGAACTAGATAGGATACAACATACACAAATGAAAGAAAAAATAAAGAAAGAGTACTATAGACGAGTTAGATCAATACTAAAAACAGAGCTCAATGCTAAAAACAAGATAATGGGTATCAACACTTTAGCTGTCCCAGTTATAAGCTACAGCTACAACATCCTTAACTGGACACTAAACGAACTATGTAAAATAGACAGGAAAACAAGAAAAATAATGACAGGATATAGGATGCACCACCCAAAATCTGACATAGAAAGGCTATATATACAACGCACAGAAGGTGGCAGGGGTCTTATACAGCTAGAAAACTATTATAAAATAACCACCATAGGACTGCAAAAATACCTACTCCAGAAGCAAGGGAAACTAATACAAATAGCCACAAAACACGAGCAAAACAAAAAACTGTTTTCAGTATTTAAGGAAGCTGACAAATACAAACAAGAAATCAATCTACCTAACAAATACGAAGAAGAAGAAGAAGAAACAACAAAAGCTATAAAACAAATGAAATCCAAACTAAAACTAGAACAGCAACGGACCATGATAAAACGATGGCAAGAAAAGCCCCTACATGGTAAATACTGGGCTAAACTAAATGCGAAAGAAATAGACAGAGAAAAATCCCAGCAATGGCTGAGAAGCTCAGGACTCAAAGCAGAGACTGAAGGATTTTTAATTGCTGCACAAGACCAAAGCCTCCCCACCAGAAATTACCAAAAACACATAATGAAAAGAAATATAACAAGTAACTGTAGAATATGTGGAGATCGACAAGAAACAATAAATCATATTATCTCTGGCTGCCCAGTCCTGGCTAAGAAGGAATATATTCACAGACACGACAGAGCTGGGACCTATATACACTGGAAGCTATGCCAACATTATGGAATAGCAACAGAAAAAAGATGGTATAAACACACGCCAGAAAAGGTCACAGAAAACGAGAAAGCAACCATACTCTGGGATATGCCAATACACACAGATAGAGAAATTAAGGCAAATAGACCAGATATAGTTGTCAAAGATCATGAAGAAAAAAAATGCTTTCTAATTGATGTATCAATACCAGCAGATGACAACGTTTCTCTAAAAGAAATGGAAAAACTTTCAAAATACAAAGACCTGGAAATAGAGATAACTCGAATGTGGAATCTAAAAACAGAAACAATTCCTATCATAGTAGGTGCCTTAGGTATAATAAAAAAATATTCAGACAAATACATAACAAAAACACCAGGACTTACAAATATATATAACATACAGAAAATTGCACTACTGGGTACTGCACACATTCTACGCAAAACACTTTCAACACAGTAAACATAAGAGCACCACAGCAAACCACAGCACATACCCAAGGCGCACAGAGCTGCGCTCGGTAGTGAAGTGAAAGCACGTTATAAAAATAAAACTACTGAATAATAATAATAATAATAATAAGTTATTATGTCCATTGTTTTGTCTTGGTATAAAAAGATGGGCTTCAGCAAATATTCTGCTCAGTACCACAGATTTGCTTGTCAGTTGTTTGACCGTAACCAGTTGAGCATGTCCCTTAGTGGGTGACGATATATGCATCTCTGATCACGAGCAGAAGTAGTGGCGGAGCATCATAGCCATGTGTTGAAAGGAATTTTGGGGGAGGGTTGAATTATTATTATTATTATTATTATTATTATTATTATTATTATTATTATTATTACTATTATTATTATTATTATTATTATTATTATTATTATTATTAGTAGTAGTAGTAGTAGTAGTAGTAGTAGTAGTAGTAGTAATGTTTCGCCTACGGCTGCTTACAGCATAGCAAAGTGGAATGTTATGTGGTCAAATGATTAATGTTGTTGCGTTTGTCTGTGTCTTGTTGGATCATGACAGGCGGATGCTTCTTTTAAATTGATCGAAAACGTTGAGTATCTGGAATGCTGAAGAAGACAAATGAGTATTGTGTGGAAATTTACAAATGCAAACAACGGAAAATATTATTCAAACACAGTGGCACTTAATGTTCTGTTAAATTCGGCTGGATACAATGCAGGCGCATATATATATATATATATATATATATATATATATATATATATATATACTAACACAAAGAAGTAACCAAGAGTTTCTGTGTGTGTGTGTGACATATATGTATGCTGTAGTCGCATATATATAGACAATTATGCAGATAAACAAATTAAATATATCAACTATAACAGCTTGGGTATGAAGTACAAAATATGTATATATGTGTACATGCAAAATGAGAGAAAGCAAAGATTGAAGACATTCAGACGATCAATATTTAAGT
>NC_142941.1:6823128-6833128 GCF_046866305.1 Octopus bimaculoides
AATTATAATCCTTTAGTTTTCTATGTACGCATGTATGCATGTATATATGTATGTATGTATGTATGTTTGTATGTATGCATGTGTCATTGTATTTTTGTTTGTGTGTGTATGTATGTGTATATATATATATATATATATATATGTATATATATATATATATCAGCCTTTTAGATAGGATCAAAGTGTTCTTTACTGATATATGTGTGTGTGTGTATGCGTTCGTGTGTGTATGTGTGTACGTGTATATATATATATATATATATATATATATATATATATATATATATATATATATATATATATATATATATAAATATATATATATTCTGTCTTTGTGTGTGCGCATGTGGAGAGAAAGAGAGAGAGACCTTTCGCACACAGATGAATACACACACACACACACACACATACACACACACACCCGTAGGGAGAGAGTTAATATTAATGACAAGGCTACTACCGACAGTGGATACGGAACTAATCCCTGATACCGCCGCCATTCCTAAACTACTGCAACATTCTGCTACAATGCCTGTTCTAGCGATGGAACAATCAATTTGGTGAATAGTAGTCAAAGGAAGATTAACATTTTCTGCCATAATTTGCAGACGACAACTGTATGTAAGGTTTGCATATGATGAGGACGAGGAAGAAAAGGAGGAATTGGTGATTTCATGGTTATGGAGGGGATGGTGGTGGTGGTGGTGGTGGTGGTGGTGGTGGTGGTGGCGGCGGTGGCAGTGGCGGCGGTGGAGGTGTTGATGGTGGTAGAGATGTTGGTGGTGGTGACAATGATGATGATCGTGGTGGTGGATTTCGTGGTCGTTTTGGTGGTGGTGGTGGTGGTGGTGGTGGTGGTGGTGGTGGTGGTGATGGTGGTGGTGGTAGTGGTGATGGTGGTGGTGGTGGTGGTGGTGATGGTGGTGGTGGTGGTGATGGTGGTGGTGGTGGTGGTGGTGGTGGTGGTGATGGTGATGATGGTGGTGGTGATGGTGGTGATGGTAGTGGTGGTGGTGGTGATGGTGGTGGTGGTGGTGGTGATGGTGGTGGTGGTGGTGGTGGTGGTGATGGTGGTGGTGGTGGTGGTGGTGGTGATGGTGGTGATGGTGGTGGTGGTGGTGGTGATGGTGGTGGTGGTGGTAGATGACTTTGAAGCGGCGGCAGCGGTGGTGCAGCGGTGGCGGTAGTGGTGGGTGTCATGGCGGTGGTGGTGTTGATGGATGTTGTTCTGCTTGTACCTACGATTTTTAGTAGTTGTAGTAGTAGTAGTAGTAGTAGTAGTAGTAGTAGTAGTAGTAGTAGTGGTAGTAGTAATGGTGGGTGGTGGTGGTGGTGGTGGTGGTATATAAGATTTACACAGATATAAGAGTTAGAACCTGCGATCCACCTGAAGACCTTTTTCTTAGGAAATTTTTGTCCGCTGCACTAAAAAGTTTCTCTACTGCTGCTCTAGAGATTCTGCCAGCTCACCGCCTCACTTTAGGTATATAACTTATATTAAATTGGTCCTAAATTTTTAAGTATATTTTTTAATATGAATTATTGGGACTCTATCAGCGGGAGGTTTTAAATTAGAATGCAGACGACATTGGTCTTAATTCCTAAACTCCTTTCTCCCTGTAGGCTTTAGATTTCGTCAACGAGCAGTGAAAGCTTATCCTCCCCTGTTGTACACAAAATCTCGAACAACTTGTAATAGCTCCTTAATCTCCTTGAAATCACAAACAACCTTCTTAAAAATGGAGAACATGGGGAAAATAAACGACAGCAATAAGACAAGGACAGTATGGTCACTGATGAAAAACCTTTGATTTAGGCTGGATCAGCACGTGTAAGACATTCAAGTGAGATCGTTGCCAGTGCCCTTGGACTGGCTCTTGTGTGGGTGACACATAAAATACACCATTTTGAGCGTGGCCGTTGCCAGTACCGCCTGACTGGCCTACGTGCCGGTGACACGTAAAAGCACCCACTACACTCTCGGAGTGGTTGGCGTTAGGAAGGGCATCCAGCTGTAGAAACTCTGCCAAATCAGATTGGAGCCTGGTGTAGCCATCGGGTTTCACCAGTCCTCAGTCAAATCGTCCAATGGAAAGCGGACGTTAAACCATGATGATGATGATGATGATGATGATGATGATGATGATGATGATGATGATGATGATGATGATCAGTGAGTACAGAGCTATCGTTCTGACTACCCTCTTCAACAGCACTATCGTGGGTCATCTGTCGGCACTGCCTTCGCATCATTCTCTGCATCCATTGGAATGGCTTTGTCACTAACATAGAGATCCTAGAATGTCACTATTATCCAATCAGCCTTGCGGAGTAGGACAAGTCAGCAGGCTTGAGGGTCACCGACTTCCCAAAATCACACTATATGACGAACTCCCCACTGGTAACTGTGAAAGAGGAGCACCAAAGAAGAGCTGCAAGGACTCCGTAAAGAAATCCTTCGGTGCTTGTCATATTGGTCCCCCACCAGTGGTCTGTTCTTACCGCTGACTGCGAAGCCTGGTGTCTCACTGTCCTGTGGCCAACGACTTCCTTTGAAGATACCTGTAGCACCATCCATGCAGCAGGCAAGAGAAAAAAGATGAAAAACGAGGGCGCTAAAACCAACCGTGACCAACCCTGGTCGTGCCTGTTTGTCTCGAATGGAGTATCAACAAGCCTGCAACGTACGTGGACATCCATCTCCATATGTCGTTGATCGCGAAGTCAAGGATCAAAGTAAAAGTAAAACCACAGCTAGGAAAATATGAACCATTACGAGTGCATCTGCTCAGTTTGACGAGCCTACATTTACCCGAGGTGTAGGAAATAAAAATTAGTCCCCCTTAAATTGCTCGTTATCGTCTGAGAAAGTTGTCGATATACAAAAAGTGCTCTGTTGAAAGCAATAGAGTAGAGTAATTTAAATGTGTATGTGTTGGTGATGTTGGTGTTGTTGTTCTTGTTCTTGTGTATTTTATATAAATGCATAAGTACATACCTACGCACACCTGTTTGTGTGTGTGTGTGAAATTGTGCATTGATATAAAAATATAACTGTATGCACTCGCAAACATGCAGGCATATATACACACATACTCATACGTGTGTATGTGTGTGTGTGTGTGTGTGTGTGTGTGTGTGTGTGTGTGTTTGCGAGTGTGTACACGTATTAGAAAATATGTTAAAAAAATGCGTGCAGAAATACTCGCACATGTGCATGTCTGTGTATATGCATACATGTGACGTGACGTGTGTACACACACACACACACACACACGTACACACAAACACTCATGCACATACAAGCATATACATACACGCATACACCCTCACGCTTTGATATCAATTTTCTGAAGGAAATTGAAAAATGAAGTTCATATATATATATATATATATATATATATATATAAACATGTACATATATATATATATGTGTGTGTGTGTGTGTGTAGTTGGTAAAATAAACGCAACGTGTGTTAACTTCAAACACACTATCAAGTACTTTGATATCGTTTTAAGTCTCTTGGCTATGGTTCGCTTCGCGTTCGTGATAACGTTTAATAATGGCGCTTAATTCCCACTACAACAACAAATCATACACACACACACACACACACACACACACACACACACAAAGTCACACACCAATATATGTGTGTGTATATATATATATATATATATATATGTATATGTATAATTTTTTTTTAAAGCAGAAAGAACAACTGTAAAAAATGCAAATTCAAGGTAATTTAGCTATCATCATCATCATCATCATCATCACCATCATCATCATCATCATCATCATCATCATCATCACCACCATCATTATCATCAAAAGCGATTGCTATTTTATATTGCAATTATTATACAAGAGAGAGCATCGGGTGTTCATGTCATCGTCACCTTCGCTCTGATACAAAATTTCACAAGGGGACTCACCTTTTCCGCCATTTTATTTCAGCAGAAACAAAAATTAAATTAAACAAAATTTTAATCGGACTTTAATAAGAGATGTGAATTAACTTGTAGTGAAAGTTAATTAGACGTCTAATGCAATATAATGTAAACTGGCCATGTGGTGAAAGATGTTCGCTTTGTACCCGAGGGTTCTTGGGTTCGATCTCAGTGCTCGGCATTTTGAACTCGGACTGCTTGGCTTTTCTTGCGCGGGAGGAAACTGTGCAGAAGCCTGTCGTATATGAAACGATATAAAAACAAACTCGACATCCTCTTAACTGAATGTTGTTCTTGTAGTTGTTGTTGCATTTTAAAAAACTTTTTTTGATCTTGTTGCTTTTTTATTTTCAGACGGAGTTTGACGGGTTAACCGGGCGCGTGGCGTTTGATGCGAGGGGCCACCGCAGGGACTTCACACTAGATGTTCTGGATTTAGGGGTCACACAAGGAGTCATGAAGGTAGGGTTTCTTTATGTTTGGAAATTAGCAGAAGGGCAACCCTCTGGGTGGTCTTCTGCTAGTTGCTAATTAATATTTACACACTTGTTTCCTAGTTTGTCCAATTTTTCTATGTTATGTCTATTTTACCTTTGAATCATTTATTCATCTGATACAGTGGTTCCTCAACCTGGGTCCAAATGGCCTTTGTGGGTTCATAGTCTGTTAAAATTTTGCTAAAATTCACGAGCAATAAATTGTTTATACTTTTGCAATGCAGCAAATATTTAAACCATTTTTTAAATACAATTCCAAATAATATTTAATAAAAGAAAAATAGGCCGGCGAGCTGGCAGAATCGTTAGCACGTCGGGCAAAAATGCTTAGCGGCATTTCGTCCGTCTTTACGTTCTGAGTTCAAAACTCCGCCGAGGCCGACTTTGCTTTCATCCTTTCGGGATCGATAAAAAAGACTACCAGTTGATCGCTGTGTGGGGGTTGATGTAATCAATTTATCCTCTCCTCCGAAGTTGCTGGCCCTGTGCCAAAATTTAGAATCAATATTTGATAATCTTTTACTAAAGGCACAAGGCCTGAAATTTTGGAGGAGGGGGACTAGTCGATTGCATCGAACCCTAGTGATCAACTGGTAGTCTTTTTATCGATCCCGAAAGGATGAAGGGCAAAGTCGACATCATCATCATCATCATCATCATCATGATCATGATCATGATCATCATCATCATCCAGACAGAAAGAGTTCAAGAAACGAAGAGAGGGAGAGGCATTGCAATTTATTGAACACGATTGATATCCCCCCTCCTGATAAACACAGAGAAATATGTTTACACGTATAAACATAGAGGGGAGGAGGGAGAGAACGAGGGAAGGAAGGAGAGAACAAGGGAAACATTAAAACGTCTGATGTCAAATAAATCAGCGTCAAATTTGCAGCGCCGAAGTATCTCATATCGATCGCATCCAATCCATCAGTATGATTGTCAGTATTTTCTTCTTTTTTGATTGTTTATTTATTTTTATTTATTTATTTATTTATTTGTTTTGTTTCAAATTCTAGATTGGTTACTGGACACAAAATGAGGGTTTAGTCATCCTGAAGCGCAAAATCGTTCGTGACCCTCATGAAAACAACGCAGAAAACAGGACCAGAATTGTTACTACAATTCAGGTAAGGGGCAAAAAATTAATTAATACGAAAAAAAAACAAAAACAAACACAAAACAATGTGCTTTAATCATGTTGTTTTAATCATCGTTGTTTCCATCATCATCATCACCACCATCATCATCACCTTCGTTGTCGTCATCATCGTCATCATCATCATCATCATATTTTTTCATACTGAAATTATCTGTAGACACATACATGTGTGTGGCTATGCGCACGTGCGTGTACAGCATACACATACATACATACATACCTACATACCTACATACATATACATACATACATACATTTATACATACATATATACTTACATATATGCACACATACATGTATGCATGCATGCATGTAAGGCCAAATGGTTAGGATGTTGCACTCATGATCTCTAGATCGTGAGTTCGATTCGTGGGCCGGGCGGCGCGTTGTGTTCTTGAGCAAATCACTTCATTTCACGTTGCTATAACCCTTGAGTGAGCTAATGTGCAGAACACACATTTGATCTCTATAAACAAATCATCTTGGCAGGTCATTCAGCAAAAACTGGACACACATGCGTCGTCTTCGACCCTCTTTCTTCCTTCTTCCCTTTGGACTTTCCTTTTTTTCCTATTTCCGAAGAAGCTTGCTTCCCAACCACATGGTTCCGGGTTCAGTCCCACTGCGTGGTACCTTTGGCAAGTGTCTTCAAGTGTCAACCATTTTGAATTTGAAATTCAAAATGGTTGACGACTAGCATCACGCTTTGAAGAGTACCAACGAATTTGAATCAAACTGTTTTGATCCGTATATGTGTGTGTGTGTGTGTGTGTGTTGTGTGTGTGTGTGTGTGTGTGTTTGTGTGTGTGTGTGTTGTGTGTGTGTACATATACGCGCGCGAGACAAGAACTTCCTACAAAACCTATTTGGCAGCGTTACAATATTTATTTATTGTTTTCTAAAGCTACGTATGGTGTCACAGGTGGTGTATGTAATCAGAGATTTTCCTTTTTTGTTTTATATTAGTGTTTCTTTTTCCTTCGGAAATAAAATGTGTTTTTTTTTTTCAAATATACTCTTTAAAGCATACATTTACCGGAACAGTATACAGTTTTTGTTTGCATAAGCCGATAATTCGATTTTAATACCCTTTAAATATATATATATATATATATATATATATATATATATATATATATATATATATATGCATAACTGTATGTATATATATATATACATACATATATATATGTGTGTGTGTGTGTGTGTACCAAAATAAATATTTGAATGTGTGTATGGGCGTGCGGGATGTTTGTGTTTAATTATCGTTTGTTCTTTATCGAATATAATTATGTTTACAAATAAAACAGCAGTTCCTAATGCCAAATGGTTCTTGTTATTTAATGAATCGTATCCAATACATTAAAAAAGAAAAATATGGCTGTTATCATCATCATCATCATCTCCATTATTATTATTATTATTATTATTATTATTATTATTATTATTATTATTATTATTATTATTATTATTATTATTATTATTATCTATCATCATTATGATAATTGTTTTTATCGTTATTAATATTGCTGTGATTATTGTTATTGTTATTATCCTCATCCTCATCATCATCATCATCATCATCATCATCATCATTATTATTGTTATTGTTATTATTATTATTATTATTATTATTATTATTATTATTATTATTATTGACTGTGGGAGCAGCGCATGCCATCGAAGTGAAATTGGGGTAAAATATACGAAGCCCAATATACCCGTCATGACTACCCGTCAGATAAGGGTACACCAGGCACATGCATCACAACCACATGTGCGAGAGATGATGAGTTTATATCGAGATAAACAGCGCTTGACCATGCAAATGAGACCCAGTTATAATTTTCTTCAGGTCGAGTAGCCCATCCTCCTCAAAAGCTTCCTGAATGAGGGTTGTTTGAGGATGATGAACGAAACACCCATGTTTCCGGAGGTTAATTATCCAAACCCCAAAGAAATCCTTTCAACACATGGCTATGAATCTCCCCCACTACTTCTGCTCGTGATCAGAGATGCACATATCGTCAGCCCCTAAGAGACATGCTCAACTGGTTAAGGTCAAACAAATCTATGGTATTGAGCAGAATATTTGCAGTGGTTCATCTTTTATACCAAGACAAAACAATGTACATGATAACACTTCCAATCACTTAAGATCAAAAGCCATTTGTGCCAGTGCCTAGTACTGCATCAGTATTATTATTATTATTATTATTATTATTATTATTATTATTATTATTATTATTATTATTATTATTATTATTATTATTATCATTATTATTGTTCAGTAGTTTTATTTTTATAACGTGCTTTCACTTCACTACCGAGCGCAGCTCTGTGTGCCTTGGGTATGTGCTGTGGTTTGCTGTGGTGCTCTTATGGTTACTGTATTGAAAGTGTTTTGTGTAGAATGTGTGCAGTACCCAGTAGTGCAATTTTCTGTATGTTATATATATTTGTTAGTCCTGGTGTTTTTGTTATGTATTTGTCTGAATTTTGTTTTAATGAAATATAAAAAAATATTATTTTATTTTATTATTATTATTATTATTATTATTATTATTATTATTATTATTATTATCATCATCATCACCATCATCATTGTTGTTGTTGTTGTTACTATTATTATCATCGTCATCTTTATCATACTCACTCTCATCACCATCTGCCTCCTCTTCCTCCTTCTCATCGTCATCATCATCATTATTGCCATAATTATCATTATAGTTATTGCTATGATTATATTCTTCATTATCACCATCATCATTGTGATCATTGCTGCTGCTGTTGTTGGTGTTGCTGTTGTTGTTGCTAGTGTTTTCTCAACAGGCTTTAAGCCAATTTTTATTGGGCGATTGGTCATAGTCGATCACATTGACTCCATTATCGTAATTACTGTTATGGTTTCATAATGTTTTAATAATGGACTCCAATAATAATGATAACGATTGCCAAATTTGGCTCCAGGCCACATATACTGAGTAGGGGAGGTGTGCTGTCGTTTGAATGCCACCACTCCGCCGCCTCCAATAGATTAGCCTTCTTTTATTGACCCTAGTGGCGGTTGGGGAAGCATATTGACATTTCACAGAGGATATTGAGTCAGAATAAATTATTAGTGGTGGGGGTGGGGGTGACTAAACGAAGATTATGTCTTGGCGTTTCCTTCCGTTAAAATACCCACGCAAATTGTAAATATTCTTTATATTGGCCCATTTATGTGATGTAGCTGTCACAAATAAAACAAACCATCCTCACCACCACCACCACCACCACCACCACCACCACCACCACCACCATCATCATCTTTATCATCACCGTCGTTGATTACAGCACCAGTCTCGTGCTGTTCAATGATGGTTGCCCAGCCCCATACTGGTGCTGTAATCGTCCCCTCCATTTGTGATATAATGGATGTTTCGGTGGATCAGTAGTGAATGTATGTGTGTGTGTGTGTGTGTGTGTGTGTGTGTGTGTGTATGTATGTATGTATGTAAATATTATATATGTAGAAACATGTATATATGTAAATATACAGGGTGTCCACAAGGTCTGGGTACATGGAGTAAATAGAATCATAACATAAACAATTAAATATAAGAAACTAGCAGAAATACCCGGCGTTGCCCGGGTTAAAGAGAATAATGAAATCTAAAAACGCCGTCTAGACTACGCATCATCTTTATATATAGAGATGTATATACACACACGCACCCAAACACACGTATATATATATGTATATCAATATAAATATATGAAAGTCAATGAAGTTTCGTAAAAGAAGGTGATCATGTACATACTTTCTTGCTGTTGTGATTATAACACCTCATTGTAAACTATGTTCCTTGTTTTCCCTTGTGGGTTTTTTGTTGCTGCCCACTCTTGAGCAGCCAACATACAGTTGTCCATGTGAGAAGCAGGGCTCTTCCAAGAGAAGACCAGCTACAGACAGTGTTTGACCCTGATATTTGTTTATGGACATGGCAAAAGTCACACGAAGGGGGAATTGTAGTCTTCTGAATGTAAAAGGAATGTCTGCTCCTGATGGAGTAAGAGGAATTCTTGGAATAAAGACGTCATCCCCTTTTGCACATTCAGAAAGAATGGTAGCCTCGATAACTTGTGACATCATTTTCTAAATAATGCTCATCTGTTATGTTCGGGTTAAAATTTCATCAACATCAAAAATATATGAATTTTCATGGGAGTTATGGCCGTTATGCAAAGAATATAATTTCCAAATTTCATAAAGATCCATTCAGTACTTTTGACGTAGTTTTGAATAAGAAAACAAATGACTAATGTGTGTGTTTGTGTGCATGTGTATGTGTGTGTGATGGGTGTATATATGTATAGATATCTGTATGCATGTATATATGTA
>NC_142941.1:6835628-6843128 GCF_046866305.1 Octopus bimaculoides
ACTACTACTGCTGCTACTACTGCTACTACTGCTACTGCTACTACTACTAAAAAAATATATATATACGACGGGTGCCTTTCAGTTTCCGTCTACCAAATCCACTCACAAGGCTATAGTAGAAGACACTTGCCCAAGGCTCCACGCAATGGGACTGAACCCGGAACCATGTGGTTTGGAAGCAAGCTTCTTACCACCCAGCCACACCTGCACCTATGTCTCATATTTCTATTTATTTATTTATCTTTTACTTGTTTACGGTTGGCTCGGCTTAAAAAAAATCTGCCTTGCGGTTCTTTCCAGCCATATTCGAATCACATGTCCGTTGTACCGGAGTTGTGGCTTCTCGATGCGGAAATAAAATATCTTTATTCGTTGCCTGAAATTTTTAACCAAATAAAAAAGGGAAAACAAGACGACAACAAAACATAAAACTGCCACATAACTTTAATCCCGATTTCGGTTCATGGAACCATGTGACTTTTATTGATTTGAAAGTTCGAACGAAAGCAAAAAAAAAAAATTCAATCGAAGTTTTTTAATTTTGTTTTTCTGTTTTCTTTTATTTTTTTTATTGAAATTTCCACAAACCCGGTTCTGATATAAACCATTAGTTATGTCTATCTAAGATTATAGGCTTTAGGTCTATGGCAGAATATATATATTTCGACGGATTATTTCGAGAATATTCTTGCGGATAATGAGAAAGTTGGAACAAAAGTAAACAAGATGCATGTTTGGCTGTGTGGTAAGAAGTTTGATCTCCGAACCTCATCGTTCCGTGTTCAATCTCACTGCACTGCTTCTTGGGCAAGTGTCTTCTATAATTGACCCGAACTGACCAAAGCTTTGTGAGTGGATTTGGTAAACAGAAACTCAAAGAAACCCTTCCTTGGTGTGTGTGTGTGTATTGGGTTGGTGCATAATTATTGCGACTTTTTTCAACAAATTTTATTCAACAAAAACAATAACAACATGTAACAAAAACATCTTTAAGTGATTATTCCGGAGCATATTCACCATCTACTTCAATTACTGCTTCCCATTTGCTTGGCAGACGGTCAGACCGTCATTTAAAGATGTTTTTGTTGAATAAAATTTGTTGGAAAAAAGCTGCAATAATTATGCACCAACCCAATATATAATATATATGTGTGTGTGTGGGGGGGGGGGTTCGGAAATCATTTGACGGAATGGTTAGCGCATCAGTCAAAATGCTCAACGGTATTTGTTGAGGCCCTTTAAGTTGTGGGTTCAAATACCGCCGAGATCAACTTTTCCTTTCGCCTCACTGCGGTGGCAAATGAGACGCACATATTTACAAAAAAAAAAAAAAATATATATTTTCAAAAAATTCACCCCGGGTCCTATATGTGAAGTTGGACCTCTTATAAACTTTAATGCTCTAAAAAATTTTATTCCCTAAATATTCACTCCTGAAAATTGGGGTACGTCTAATACACTCGTGCGTCTTTTATGCCATCAAATACGCTACCAGTCAAGTACTGATATCGATTTAATCGACTAACCGCCCCCTCCCTTAAATTGCTGGCCTCGTGCCAAGTTTGAAACTGTTATTTCTTTAAAACATTTTTATATATTCTTTATGTGGAGGTGGAAGTTGTCTTTACCTTTTGTTTGTTTTTTTAAAATTTTTTTTCTTTTTTTTTTGTGCTTTGTGGAGGTGAACAACCTATAAAAATATTGATTGAATTTCCTCCTTTTTTTTTTTTCATTTGTCTTCTTTTTCAGATCGATTTCGGGTCGGATTGTGGGAAGCGTGTGGTGGTTTTTCACCTTGATTATTATTTCGTCCTATACAGCCAACCTGGCTGCTTTCTTAACAGTAGAGAGAATGTCGACACCAATTGAATCCGCAGAGGATTTAGCTAAACAAACAGAAATTGAATATGGCACATTGAGATCAGGAACAACGGAGGCATTTTTCAAGGCAAGTGAAATCTCCTTTCTCTGTTACAGGCATACCTCAACTTACGTCTTTTATGTCTTGCGTCATTCGGGATGGGAGGTGGGGGTTTTCAAGAAATGAGCCACAATAATAAACTCGGATAAATTGACTTAAGTCAATTTATCCGAGTTTACGTCGGTCTCAGCTAACATATTTAAATCGTCGTTTAACGTCCGCTTTCCATGCTAGCATGGGTTGGACGATTTGACTGAGGACTGGTGAAACCGGATGGCTACACCAGGCTCCAATCTGATTTGGCAGAGTTTCTACAGCTGGATGCCCTTCCTAACGCCAACCACTCAGAGAGTGTAGTGGGTGCTTTTACGTGCCACCTGCACGAAGGCCAGTCAGGCGGTACTGGCAACGGCCACGCTCAAATGGTGTATTTTATGTGCCACCCGCACAAGAGCCAGTCCAGGGGCACTGGCGACGATCTTGCTCAGCATAGAAAATATATATGTATGTAGGTATGTTTGTCTGTGTGTCTTTGTATCAGTGTTTGTCCCCAATCACTGCTTGACAACCGGTGTTGTTATGTTTCCGTCCCCGTAACTTAGCGGTTCAGTAAAAAAAAAAAAAAAATCTACGGTAAAATAAGTACCAGGCTTAGCAAAAAAATTAGGCACTGGGGTCAATTCATCCGACTAGAGCAAATTGTTCAAGGCAGTGCCTAAGCATGGCTGCAGTCTAATGACTGAAACAAGTAAAAGATGAAAAAGAAAGACCTAAAATGTAATCTTGAAGTGGAAAATCGAATAAAATGCATGGGAAAATACTAATTACACTGAGTAACTTTTTTTGGGGGGGTCTTTGGTGAATAAGTGTTATTTCCTATTTGCCTCTATCTAGAAATCGAAGGAAATGACTTCTATATATATATGTCTTTGTATGGGTATTTGTTCCCCCATCACCGCTTTACAATCGGTATTGGTGTGTTTACGTCCCCATAATTTAGTGGTCCGACAAAAGAACCGATAGAATAAGTACTAAGCATAAAAATAATAAGTCCTGGGGTCGATTTGTCCGACTAAAACCTTTGATGGTTGTGTTCCAGCATAGCCGCAGTCAAATTACTGAAACAAGCAAAAAATATATATATGTATGTATATATATATGTATATATATATATATATATATATATATATATATACAACGGGCTCCTTTCAGTTTCCGTCTACCAAATCCACGCACAACGCTTTGGTCGTCCCGGAGTTGTAGTAGAAAACACTTGCTTATGATGCCATGCGGTGGTACTGAACCTAGAGCCGTGTGGATGGGAAGCAAACGTCTTACTACACAGCCACGCTTGCGCCTACGCCAATAGTTATTTCGAAAAAAAAGAGAATTCATAGTTATTTGTCGCCATATGAAAGCAGCAGAAATAATTCCAGACACTATATGTGCAAAATTTAATTCTTATAACCAAGTAATTTAAGGATGAGGTGGGTGGGGGGAATACCTCGAAACCTTTAAATGTTTATTCCAAAAGCATCAGTTCAAATTTATTCCATTATAAAACATATTCTAGTTTAATCCATTTTCTATCGTAAATTCCAATTTAACGAAATGCAATTTTTGCCTTTCAAAGTGAGTTTTCTTTTAAATCTAATTTAAAATTCTTGTATTGAATCGCAATGGTACTTACTCCATCACGTGGAACACATCTTTGCAACAGTATATCTCATTCCAAACAATTCTTTTTTTCCGTTGCCATTCTCCTTCCATCTTCAAAACCTCCTGCATAAAAACATGGCTCAACGCACAAATTGCTGCATCGTTGCTTTCATTGTGTCACTAGGTTCTACTAATTATCTAACTCTTCCATAAACCATTCTTTTCTTGTAAAAAGGTTCCTCCACATACAACCACCACCACCACCACCACCACCACCATTCTTGTGATGGAGAAATTGAACACGTCGCTAAATAGCTAATGCAGAATACTCGCCATTTTTACACTATTCCTGTTGTTTGCAAATTGCAACTTACATAATTTACTTTTTAAAGAAATTTCTATAAAAAACCAAAATCTGTAGAGATTCAGATTTGGCTCTCATATCTATTGAAAATCTGTAGAGATAACCTTTTTAAAAATTGATTTAATAGCACTGCTAACACAGTTGGGACAGAGTATTGACTTATAAAGTCTATAATATATAATACTTATGGTTGCATAACGAAATACAGTGTTCCTACCAGCAATTAATATTACTTGGAAAAATACGAGCAAGAGAAATAATATTCTTAAGATTATAAACCTGGAAAATTACAGTAAAAGTTATTACACTTGGAAAAGTTCAAGACAGAACAAGAGAATTTTTGCATAAAATATTGCAGCTAAGGATATAATTTCAAATAAAATATTTAGATTTAGAAAATATTTGCTTTTATTAGAACTAAAGATTTTATTACAAGTTATTACTTTTATTCGTTATTACGTGTTACTTGTATCAAAAATAAAAAATAAGTCAAAATACTTTTGCCCTTTAAATAAATTCCTTTTTAAAATCTTTAATTAATAATTATAAATTTTAAAATAAGTATTTAAAAAATAGTAGTATTACATAATTAGTTAGTACAATAAATAAAATAATACAAAAATTAGTTCTATATTACAGTAAAATCTACCTATAACAACAAATTCACAGTAAAATTTGCTTGAGTTATTGCCTAAGTTATTGCCAAGTCTTCACATTTTTAATCTTGACTCAATGCCTATTTTTTACATGATGAATTTGCCTACCATATATACTATTCTACTTTTCATAAAACTTTAGCTATATTGTTACTTCTGACTCGTTTTTTAAGCATTCTAGCGTGTCGATATTTTAACAAATAATGGTACCTTTTTTTTTTTTTAATTATAATGTTACTTTGTGAATTAGAATAAAATAATTTTTAATATTCAAATTTTATCCTTTGCTGCAATATCTTAAGTAAAAAATTTCTTCTTCTGTACTTTACCATATGTAATAAGTTGTCCTGAACTTTCCCAAGTGTAATAACTTGCCCTGTAATTTTCCAGGTTTATAATTTTAAGAATATTATTTCTCTTGCTCGCATTTTCCCATGTAATCCACGTGTTTTCCAGGCTATGTTATTATGCTAATTAATAACGTGTCAAATAGCGGTGTCATTGATAATTTTTTCCTTACCTCATTTGCACCGGTGACATATATTAAAAGTCCCCTTATAGAACTATATTCATAAAAAAATTTGAGAAACAAACACTTTTAAAACTTCATTGCACGAGATTGATACCATAAAATTCCTCGAATTGAACTCTATCATTTAATTTTAATTAAATAATAGTTTGTTTTTAAAATAAAAAGTTAATTATACTTTAATTCAATTTTTTGCCTTATATTTTTTCATGATATTTTACCTCACAACTTTTTTGATACAAATTTTTGTTGCATGGGAACAAAACTATGAAATTTTTCATGTTTTCTTCTATCATTGAAGCTCAGATAAATATATTTTGCTTTTAAAATAAAAAATGTTATTTAGATCTAAACTTGATTGGTGGCGTTACTTACTCTCCTATAACGTTGCTGTAAAAATTTTGACGTAAACTTCTCTTTCTATTGGATCAAATCTCAATTTTTTATGCCAAAATGTAGCTAGTGACCAGTCCTCTTCAAAATTGTTAACAGTTTTCAATTTGGTTAAGAACTGAATTAGTGACAAGTTCTGAAAGATGCTGCTTGTGAGTAAATTGAGGCTTTAATATTATTCAACTATTACCGTAGTTGGATGATTTACACAGCTTAAGGCGGCGAGCAGTCAGAATCGCCAGCGCGCCAAGTAAAATGCTTAGCAGCATTTCGTCCGTCTTTACATTCTGAGTTCAAATTCCGCCGAGGTCGACTTTCCCTTTTAATTCTTTCGGCGTCGATAAAATAAGAACCACTTGATCACTGGGGTCGATATAATCGACTTATCCCTTTCCCCCGAAATTACTGGCCTTGTACCAAAACATGAAACCAATATTTACATAGCTTTGTTCTTACCGAGAAAGATTCAATTTTCAATGGAAGCGTCTTGGCAGTGATAAGAAGTAATCAGTGCCAATGGCAAGACCCAAATGACCAGCCTTCCGACTGGCTGACCCATTCTGTATCAGCATAACTGTACACGCTCCCTTGGGCAAATTGTTGTAGAACTGCTTTTATTTAAATACTTCCGTTGCCATTATATGGTTGTTTATTAAGGTGGGGACGGCGAGCTGGCAGAAACGTTAGCACGCCGGGCGAAATGCTTAGCGGTATTTCGTCTGTCTTTACGTTCTGAGTTCAAATTCCGCCGAGGTCGTCTTTGCCTTTCATCCTTTCGGGGTCGATAAATTAAATACCAGTTACGCACTGGGGTCGATGTAATCGACGTAATCCCTTTGTCTGTCCTTCTTTGTCACCTCTATGTTTAGCCCCTTGTGGGCAGTAAAGAAATACGAATCGTTAGAGCGTCGGATGAAATGCTTATTGGAATTTCTTCCGGTTCTTACATTCTGAGCTCAAATCCCGCCGTCTGTATGACATAAAGATCTTCACTTGATGCAAAAACTGTTCATCAAGACTCTTGCAAACCAAATACAGAAACGAAATGTATGTATGCATGTGTGTACATATGTATGGATGCATGTATGCATGTACGTATATATATATGCATATATGTATGCATGCATGCATGTATGTATGTATGTATGTATATAAGTATGCATGCATGTGCGTATGCATGCATGTACATATGTAAGTAAGCCTGCATACATGCATGTATGCACGGACGTGTTTATGTACGTGTATGCATGCTTGTATGTACATATGTATGTATATATGCATGTATGTACATATGTATGTATATATGTACATATATACATGTATGTACATAAGCATGTATGTATATATGTACAAGTATGCATATATGTACATATGCATGTACATATGTATGCACATATGTATGCATATATGTGTGCATGCGTATATATGTATGCATGTATGTATGTGTGTGTGTATATATGTCTGGATGCTTTTATTACTCTTTCTTATTTTCCTTTTCTTTCATTTCATTTCTGCTTTTTGTCCTTACGCTCTCTTATTTCTTTGTAGACTTCTAAAGTTGCGGTATATGAGAGAATGTGGGCTTACATGACATCAAAGACCCCCAGCGTTTTTACAGTTAAAATTGACGAAGGTATCAATCGGGTACGACAGTCCAACGGGAAATACGCTTTCCTGGTCGAATCAGCCACCAATGACTATATCAACAACAGATATCCATGTGATACGATGAAAGTTGGATCAAATCTCGATTCCAAAGGATTTGGTATCGCAACCCCGGCTGGGTCCGACTTGGGGTTAGTAACAAAAGAGAATGTTTTTTTCTTAATGTTATCAAGTTGACTTACTGGATTGTCATCCTTCAGTCAGTGTGTATATATATATATATATATATACATATATATATATATATATATATATATATATATATATATATATATATATATATATATATATATATATATATATATATATATAT
>NC_142941.1:6845628-6850628 GCF_046866305.1 Octopus bimaculoides
TTTCTTGCAGAGATAAACTCACCTTAGCCGTGCTTAAGCTACGGGAAGACGGAGAGCTGGATAAACTACAAAAGTTTTGGTGGGTTGAAAAAGGGCAGTGTGCTCCACAGGATAAAAATACAGTGAGTAATTACGTCGTTGTTTTGTTGTTCCTGCTACTGCTGCTGCTATTTTGATTTGTGTACTGTGTTCAAGTCTCGGGAAGTTGACTTGGGAGCGAGAGGTGGAGCGCGGCAAGAAACTTTAGATCACGTACATTGGGCAGATTAAATTGACGACGAATGTTTGGTCGAATACCAAAGTTGGAAAATGCTATTTCAGTAAGAGTGTACCAAGCACGATAAAGAGAATTATATTATGTTATATTAAGTATTTGTTTTCGTGATGAAATTATACACAAAGACCAATTTGACATTAAACTGAAGAGTCACTCAATACTTTTAGTAGAGTACGTTTGTCAAACTTTTGCAAGAGGAATGAAAGTGACTTCGAAGTTTCGGCTTGATAGCCTGATAGATAGATAGATAGACAGATAGATAGATAGATAGATAGATAGATAGATATGCACACACAAGGAAATGCTGAAAAGTTCCTGGCTTTTGATAAAAGGAAATACAGGAGGATCAGTTAATTATGATTTTATTCAACAAATTCTCCTCTCAGATTCACACACTTATTACAGTGGTCCTTTAGTTTTCCTAAGCCCCGTAAAAGAACTCAGAAGGTTCGGCCTCCAACCAGGCCTTTCGCAACACCCTTAAAACCAGGGTCGATAAATTAAGTACCAGTTACACATTGTGGTCAATGTAATCGACTTAATCCCTTTGTCTGTCCTTGTTTGTCCCCTCTATGTTTAGCCCCTTGTGGGCAATAAAGAAATAAGAATCTTTAGCGCGGCGGACAAATTGTTTAGCGTTATTTCTTCTGGCTTTACGTTCTTGACACCAGTTGAGCACTGGGGACGAATGTAATAAACTTCCCCCTCCCCTCAAAATTACAAGCCCCTGTGCCAAAAAAATTAGAAAGAACCGTTGCCCTTGTGTGTAGCTTCCATCCCTCTCTGAACATAAATAGATGTAACGAGCAGCCAAACAAATTTGACAAGATATTTCAATGATCCAGTTAGCTGTTCGACTTAATTACAAGATGCTCCAAACTGACGAGTGTCAATGTTAGTTAATTAATTAATTAGAAAGAAAAGGACTCAGCTCTTGTTGTTGTTGTTGTTGTTAGTGGTGGTGGTGGTGGTGGTGGTGGTGTTGCTGCTGTTGCTGCGACACAGAAAATTTAATTAACTTTGTGTGTAATTAAAGCTTTAAATGAACTTATTTTCACATCACAAGAATTCACATTTGACCTAGCTTACCAACCATCCAATGAAACTACAGTTCGATAAATTAAGCTACATATACATTACAAACCAACAAAGAAACCTCTACGTGGTGGATATACCTGCTAGAAATAGCAGCCATATTCACCCAAAATATACTCTATTGTTTTTTTATTAAAAGAAAACAAAGCACACGTTGATCCAATGTAGTCTTGAAGCGTACAAGTTGGATTGTCCATGACTGAAACACCTTTGATCATAAATCTGCTCAACGCTCAACCAGGTCAACTGACCTGTGGCTAAACAATATTTACACTAAAAGCTGTTACTCACTTCACAATTACATTCGTCCGGACCGGTTGGACAGCAGGATAAAAAAAGAAAAAATTACTCATTAGAGTAGCGGTTCATTACCCATTCCTGTCGCTTCTCTTGGGTGTGCTTTACCGAAGCGCTTGGCACTCTTTACCTGTCTGCAATTAGCTGTAAATTTTCTTCTCCAAATTGAAGTCGTGTGGTCTAGTGATTAGGGTATTCGGTTTAGGGACTTGAAGACAGAGGTTCAGTTCCAGGACTGGGTGACGCATTTTTCCAGTCTACTCAGCAGTAATGAGTATGTGTGTGTGTGCATGCGTGTGTGTGTCTATGTATACATGTGTGTATACATGTAAGTATATATATATATGCATATTCTTATGTTATATTCTTATGTTCTTATGTTATATATATATATATATATATATATATATTTCTTATGTTACGTTCGTCCGATAGTCGAAAGACCCTTTCTGTTTGTTATTTCCTTGTGTTTGTATATGTACATTCATTTGCCTTGCTCAGGGGCTTAATGCCTTCAGCTTAAGCCCTTGGCCCCAACTGGTTTCGAGTAGTGTCGGAGAGGATTGGTCGAAACTACGTAGACATTCCAGACTCCGACTGAAGAAGCAATTGGCTGCGAATGATCCGTGTATTTTGTTTTGTCCTGTTTCCCGTTGTTGTGACATCGTCCTTTTCCTGCTTGTTATGTTTTGACGACTTCCGTTTGTTGTGCTTTTTACCTTCGATATAATATAATATATATATATATATATATATATATATGTTCTCGCTATGAAACTAACTTTATTTATTGTTTCCTTCTTACAGGATGGTGGTCAAAGTGCGTTGACACTTTCCAATGTCGCTGGAATATTCTACATTTTAATTGTAGGACTGGTCTTAGCCATTATTGTGGCTGTTGCTGAATACTTATATAAATCTAAGTTAGACAGTAAAAAATCTAAGGTAAGCTCACCTATACTAAACAACCGTGGTATCATTGTACTAATAACGTGCTCTTATTGAATTATTATTATTATTATTATTATTATTATTATTATTATTATTATTATTATAGCACTACTAATGCACTACCACTGTTATAACTACTGGAAATTTCATTGTGCAATATATATACATATGCATATATATGTATATATATATAAATATATATATATATATATATATATATATATATATATATATATATATATATATATACATGCATAAAGACACACACACACATATATATATATATTTATATACGTTATGAATATATATGTTATATATGTATATATATGTGTGTGTCTGTCTGTATATGTATATATATGTATATATATATATACACACATATATACACATAAATTTATATATATATATATATATAATATATATATATATATATATATATATATATATATATATATATATATATACATATATATATACATATATATATGTATATACATATATATAGATACATACATGCATACATATATATATACATATATATATATATATGTATATATACACATTTACATATACACATGTATATATACGTATGCATATACATATACACACACATATATATATACATATATCTATACACACACATACACACATATATATATGTATGTATGTATGTGTGCATGCATGTATATATGTCTGTGTGTGTGCATGTATTATGTATGTATGTATACAGTATTAAACTTCTAAAAATTTTCTTAAATTTCCGGCCTCGTCTTCAGTGTGTATATTTACAATATTTACCAATATTTACTTATGTTTCGATCGATCTGAACTTCGATCGTCATTTTGTGTTGTTATATTACTGAATATGTACAATGTCTTTAGTTTCTGCATTTGAATTCAACTTACGTCTAACTTGATCGGACATCACAGATTTACGCGTAGCGTAAATGTAAATATTGACAAAAACCTTCGCCTCTAAAATATGATATTTAATTATCCGGAAATTTTCAATCTTCTGAATATCTCTGTCTCGGAATAAATGTCAGACTTATATGTAGACTTTCTCAGCAAAATGCTACAGATATTGAATTGTGCGAATCGTTTTTTGAGGTTCGTATCCCGCTCCTGGGCTTCACGAAAACTGTTAATCTAAACCTTGGTGTAATAATGATATTTTTATTATCTAAATAATTGTCAAGCTAATACCAATCATGATACTTTGTGCTTTTTTTCTCAAATAAGCAGCAATTTCTAATTCTAACCTTATCCCGTGATACCTCGCCGGAACAGTGGTGAGGTTAAACTAAGTCTAGTAAAGCTTACAGAGCAATCGAATTGCGTTCGCTTCGATACCTTTAACATTTTGCCAAGAAACTGAAGGCATGTCTTCAACATTTATTCATCCACAAAAGCTATATATATATATATATATATATACATATGCATATACGAGGGTGAGGGCTGAAAAATTCTTGGCTTTAAGGGTATTGTGAAAGACCTGGCTGCGGGCCCAGTCTTCCGAGTTCTTTTACAGGGCTTAGAAATGCTGATGGACAGCTGCAAGAAGCGTGTGAATCTGAGAGAGGAATATGTTGAATAAAATCATAATGAACTGATTCTCATGTATTTTCTTTTACCCAAAGCCAGGAACATTTCAGCACCCTCTCGTATGTATATATATATATATATATATATATATATATATATATATATATATATATATATATATATATATATATATATATATATATATATATATGTGTGTGTGTGTGTGTATGTATGTATATATGTATATTATATATATATATATAATATATATATGTATATATGTTTATATGTATATTATATATATAATATATATATACATACATATATATATATATATATATATATATATATATATATATATATATATATATATATATATATATATATATATATATATATATATATATATATATATATATGTATATATGTATATTATATATATATATATATATATAATATATATATACATACATGCATACATACATACATATATATATATATATATATATATATATATATATATATATATATATATAGCTTTTATTAAAGCCGGAAAAATCGTCACAAACTGTTACTCAGGGCTTCACGTTTTTGTTCATCAGACAATTGTGATCATATAAACACGGTAAAGTAGACGCTAGCATACTTGATGGCGTAAACCAAGAAATCTTAATCTTTTAAAATGATGTCCTTAGTAATGAGACTTATCATTCTCTAAATTACTAATTATAATTAAAAAAAAGGCAAGGAGAGACTATTCCTGAACATTAATTAATTAATTAAAATTAATAGCGCATTCAATGCTGTGTGAAGTCAAGTTAATTTTTACCAG
>NC_142941.1:6855628-6865628 GCF_046866305.1 Octopus bimaculoides
ACACACTTGAGTGGCGTAATGCCCTTGTTGGAAATCACTGTCTTAGAGTAATGAACCACTTCCAATTCACTAATTAGATGCCCGCATATCTACACACATGCATATATATATATATATATATATATATATATATATATATATATATATATATATATATATATATATATATATATATACATACATACATACAGACACACACACACACACATTTATATATATATATATATATATATATATATATATATACGCACACGCATATATGCATACATACATTCATACATACATACATATACGCACATGAGCTTATTAAGTATGGGATAATGTGCTAGGATCAGAAAACAATTGGATCAGAACAAGACCAAAAGACGTCAAATTCACGAAATCGTTGAAATGGAATGAGCTGGACATATATAGAGGACGACTGGCAACGGATGAACGGAAACAACTGGCAAACTGAATTCCGAGAGGTCGGCAGAGAAACAAAAAGGGACAAGGAACATGACATGATGGAAAGTAGATGTGGATTGATTTGATAAAAACTGGATATCGGAAATTCGAAACCAAAAGCTATGGAGAGATATGGATATGAACTTTCTCCACCTTGGAAGAATAATGGGTGACCTTAATTAAAGCATACATACATTCGTATCACTGAAGTCATTGCAAATACGAAGCACAATTAACTAGATAAAATGCATTATTTATCATTTAATAAATAATAATATATACACGCATATATTAACAACAATTCCACCACACCATTTGTTGTCAGCATGGGTGCAAGTGATTCGACAGAGATCAGTGACCTGGTTGGATTATACCTCTTATTAAAAGATATTGGTGTAGTTTACATTTCTTCAGGAATTGGGTCTGCCAGTATGTTCTTTCATGTTTCTCAACGTGATCGCAGAATTTTTTTAAGGATGAGATACGTGGCCTGGTCGAAAATACCTCCCCGTATGTTAATGGGGGACTATACCGTGACGATGGCCTCTTTGCTATCAATAACTGCAAGTGAACTGTCAGTTCACTGACAGATTCCGTAAGAACCTTCACAGTTTTTTCAAGAACCTAGGTCTCCAAATTTCTATGGAACAGCAACCAATTTCCCGGATGTAACATTTGATCTAATTCTGTCTACTAGTCTCACTATAAACCAAATGAATCATATTCACTCATATCACTCTAATAACATAATCAACCTCCCTATATATATATATATATATATATATATATATATATATATATATAATTTATATGTGGATAGTTAAACTTATAATGTACGTTTCTATTCAATATTGAGCTAACTAAACGACTTGTCAGTGGCTGAAAGAAATTCAGAGATTGTGAAAGTACTATAGCAGCTAATTGCCTTTGATGAACACATGAGGAGGATGAACAACCAGAGAGAAAGGGTAGAAGAGTGAGAGATGAAGACACACTGTTAATTAAATTAGTAGATCACCCAGTAAATGAAACTTGCCCTCCAGGCCCTGTACTTGCTGTGTTCTAGCGTGTACAGTTAGAAACTTGGTGGAGTTTAGTCGAGTAATTTCCTACTGTGTCCTGTAAATGAAGCATACTCAGAATCAACGTAATGACCCCTGACAAATTAGATCTATATGCTGGCTTGTGTATGTGAAGAAACATTTATAGGATCAAGCTGTTTCTTTATGTAGAAGAGGACACTAACTGATTTCCAAGGGAGAAAATAGTCTATTGCAGAACTCTATCGCATATATTTATTCAGTTACATTTTTTTTTTGTAGTTTGTAGGGAAACGTTATCTTAGTATAGCAAATCATAAATGAGTTGCATAAATGAGAGCGTTTCCAAATAAAATCTGTAAGCTCATTAAACACTCATTGAGACAGTACGTCAACTATTTATAATAGTAGATGTATTTAAACATGGTTTATTTACACCTGCAGCCAGAGTGCAGTTGTTTGACCAATTGGTGAATTGCAGTACCATTGACTTGGTCATCTGTAGCCTTCAATGTTTTATTATAAAAATGTACATAAGCAAACTTTAGCAATGTCGAGATAGGAAAGTGGGGAATTGCGTTGATGCAGACATTTTTCACGAACATTAGTAAAATAAGTGAAGTGATTCCGTGTGATATTCAAAACCGAGTTATAATTTCCTTTGCTTAGAATATACTTCTTCGTTATTACACTCGCCGCCACAAGACATGTAGAGAATTTGCATGGCGAAACATCGCTAGACTGAGACGTTAAAATTTTTCTCTTTAAAAACAGACATCGCCTTTAAATAGAGAGAAGCCAAAGATTGTAAGCGCGTTCTTTTAAACAGTGCTGTCACTAGAGCAGGCAGCAATAACAGTTGAGAATGTTCTATCTTTCTACCTTATTGTTCTTCATTCCTCGCAGACATCCTTTGGACTAGCTCTGAAGTCAAATGCCAGACTGTCATTTCGCGGACATCCGGCTAGAGAAGACAGCAGTTCTGGAACACCACTTAGAAAGTCTATGTCAACGGTAAGGAGCAATGCCTTCTCATACATAAACTCTGCTGAAGTTCTCGGTTTTGGTTCACGAATTCCATCGAACCGGCGACCATAAATGCACTTAAAATCATTTATATACATATATATATATATATATATATATATATATATATATATATATATATATATATATATATATATATATATATATATATATATATATATATATATACATATATATACATATATATATATATATATATATATATATATATATATATATATATATATATATATATATATATATATATATATATATATATGATTTTTAAAAGACTGTAAATATCAAAAGCATGAAAATTGAATGAATTGGCAACAGTAAACGAAATCGGTCGCAAAAACCATTTGGTAACTGTATTCTGATCGTCGCTGAGACTAGCATCAGAAGATCACCTGTCAATTTAACAAGCATGTTAGAGAACGAATCGTTCAGCAGTTAATTTCGTCTTTCACCGCTTCAGCCGATATTTTTTCTCTCTCTCTCTCCTTACGTAAAAGTACTAAACGCTTCATTTGATAGTTTCTTTATCAAATATTGAATGCTTTTAGCTCTTACATAAAATAGACAATACCTTTCATTTCTCTTTCTTTCTTTCGTTCTTTCTTTCCTTCTTTCTTTCTTCATTTCTTTCTTTCATTATTTATTTATTTATTTATCAACTTTTGATGCCTGTTCAAAAGGAAAAAAAAAAAAAAGAAAAGATTATTGTCATGACCGTTGCTGTAATTTTTACTTGCAAATGATTTTGTCGGTGTTGTTATTTTTTTTCTTTTTTCTAGGGGTATTGGGACAGGCAGGGTGCCATTATTTGGTTATGCTATTGTTTTCAGAACGCTGCTACTGAAAACAAATACATTAATATGTTTGGTAGCTTTAGAACTTTTCTTATCCATGTCGTCATTTGTTATGTTATATCTTAGAAACTTTTGCATGCTTTTTTCTCTGCGTCATCTTGAGTCCTTTTAACAGCTTCCCGTAATGCAAGGACAATATATTTTTCTTTTCTTCAAAGGAATTACCATCCGTTTGCTTTATTCTTATTCTTACTTTTTACTGATCAAATCCTTATCATAATAATGCTATTATTTTTAATATCATTATTATTATTATCTTGCAGCAATTGAAAAAGTAAAAGAATATAATATATATATTACTGTTCAATTCCTTTAATCCATTCGCTGTAAATGTTTCAGAATTGATGCTCATCTTATTTTCTTACAGCCTCTATACCACATGAACTTTTGCATTTTATCGATATATTGTTTTACTGTAATCATAACATTCTTCATCACCATTTTCTTTGTTGCAATCATTAATGTCATTATCGATAACCTGTGTGCATTCTAATATTTAACTATTAATATTATCATTTCGAATCGTCTTATTAAATTGACTAATGTTGTTGTTATTGTTATTGTAAGTATTATCATTATTATAATCATCATCATCATTAATATCTTCAACATCATTACCATCATGAATACGTGTTCTTTTTACTAATTATTTGACTTTTTTTAATTTTGTAAATGCTTCCAGTGAGCACTATGTATGTTTGTCTTTTGTGTATGTGTGTGTGTGTGTTTGTGTGTGTGTGTGTGTGTGTGTGTGTATCATTATTATTATCATCATTATTATTATTATTATTATTATTATTATTATTATTATTGTCATTTCAAATCGTCTGACCAGACTCATGTATAATTCACATAACATTTACCTGTGTGAATCACCATGTGACAACGGAGTGACTCAACAACTGTTACCTGATGCGTGTCTCCGTGTGTGTGTGTGTGTGTGCGTGTGTGTATATGTGCATGCGCGTGTGAGTGTGTATATATGTGTGTGTATGTGTGTGTGTATATACGTGTATGTGTGTTTTCTGGTGCTTTATTTTGACTACCTTTAGTTATTTTCATTCGTTTTATCTCCACTAACTCTTCCTCATTGTTTTCAGTGACACAACCGTCATTATTTTTTCTCTCTTTTTTCTTTCTTCACACCCTACATATATATGTATGTATCTATATATGTTTGTATGTATGCATGTATGTATGTATATATATATATATATATATATATATATATATATATAAATAAAAAAATAAAAATATATATATATATATATATATATATATATGTATATATAAATAAATAAATATATATATATATATAAATAAATAAATATATATATATATATATACATATATATATATATATATATATATATATATATATATATATATATATATATATATATATATATATATATATATATATATATATATATATATATATATATATATATATATATATGTATATATATATATATATATATATATGTATGTATGTATGAACATATATATATATATGTATGTACATATACATATGTATATATGTATATATATTTATATATATATAAATATTTATGTATATATGTGCGTGTGAGAGAGTATGTGCATATGTATATACACATACATATGTGTGTGGGTGGGGTGAAGAGGAAGAAAAAGAGAAAAGGAAGCGAATAGAAGAAAACAATGAAGTGGGGGTGTCTAAATATTTGTCTATCGCATACAAATGTATTCGAATCTCTCTCTCTCTCTCTCTCTCTCTCTCTCTCTCTGTTCCACTCGCTTATATCCTTTTAATTGTTTTCTCACTTTTTGATTCTCCATTATTTTATCTCATCACCTCTCTAATTTCTTTCTCAATTGTAGAGCTATCTCTCTTCTTAACACTTCTCCTCTCTTACCCGTGATATCTCTTTTCCATTCCCTCTTTGTTCCACTCCTCATATTTTCATCTGGTCACATGATTGCTTATCACATAAGTCACTAACTTTTACCTCATTCTCTCTTCTCTCTTTCTACTTTCCTCCTCACTCTCTTTCCCTTTCTTTGTCTCTCTTTTCTCTTCTCTTTTTCTCTATCTTTCCTTCCTATTCTGTGAATCTCCTATATATCTTTTTATCTATCTAATTTACCTCTCTTCTGAACACTCTGTTTCGCGCCCTTTCATCAGTTTCAGTACAGCTACTGCTTTCCCGTTCCAGCATGACAGAAGAGATAAACCAGCCAGGAAAGAAACATGATACGTTACAAACATACACATAGTATATGCGTAACTAAATAAAGAAAACGTATACGACGGCTGTGATCACTATAACCAACTAATATGTAACTAAAAACCATCTCCCAAAACTCAACATTGAGATTGTAACTGATAATATTGTAAACAGAAAAGAAGAAACATTCTAGTCATATTTTTTCTGAAAATTAGAAACTGCAAAATGTCAAACATATTCATGAATCTGCAATCGTCATTTGGAGATAGCCAGAATCTCTGTACGTAAAATCAACTCCTACTGACAAGTCAAGTACAGTTTCGCTTATTCCTAGACGTACTTTGTAACAACACAGAAAATCACGTTAAAATTTGAACTATACGTCGAACAACAAGTCAACTACAGTTGAGACTGAATGTCGAACTTTTTCAGATACATATTGAGTTACAATGGCTACCGAAGCCGTTATATACACTCACTTTTGACAAGAATTCACCATTTTGTAAGGGGTCTGCTCTCGGTTTTGTTTTTCAGGGACCCTTAAGAAAAATACTTTTTTTCCAGTCGGGAATTATTACACTTTACGTGTAACTATCCTTCATCATTTGTGTTAATCAATGAAACACTGTGGTCTTCGTGGCGTCAAGGATTGAGGCATGTTACTTTTTATTATAGAGCGTCATGACTGTCTGACTGATTGAACATTCATGAAACTTAGATCATGGCAAAAGATGTCAGCCGAAAAATATAATTCTCTGCGTAGTGTATTGCGTATTTTACTTACTTATCATAAGCAATTAATATATATATATATATATACAAAAGATTACGTATATTTGTGTATGTACGTGTGTATTCTTTGACTGACCCCATGGATTGAATTCATGCTCTCTAGCTACATTTAGTCACTAATCACAATCCCATCGTTCATTAGTACAACTAGGTTGTGGAAGCAGGGCGTTTAAACCTACTCATCTTACAGTTGATGGTTAAACGGTCTCTTTCCTTTTCGCAATGGTATCTTTCTATATGCTGGGCCAAATCATGAGATTACAAAAGCTCAGCATTTGCGCTGGTACTCTCAGTCGTCTTGTCTCTCAACGTGGACCTGTTCCTTACTCTATAAGAGAGTACAGTTTCTCCATTAAATTGCTAGTTAACCCGTAGTTAAAACCCTAACAGGTGCTACTACTCCGGGTCAGAGAAGGCAGGGAAACAACAGTGGCTAAGAGGTGGTTCCACGTTCCTCAAGACCCTGGAACTGCCCTACCAAGGCTCCACTACAGGATGCAGTTTAAAGTCTTACCCTCGTACTTGCAACAGAGCGACCCGAGTGCTTATAACAGGGTAAGACGTTTAATTAATCGCTCTAGCGATTTTGTTACTCACTCACCTTTATTGTAATTACCATTAAAATTTACTCGTCTCTGGTCTTTCTTCCGTCGAAAGAAGCGGCTTCGTTTCAGTAAACTTTGTCAAATGAATTCGTGCCAAATTTTAATGAAATTGCAATTAAACAAAATAGAGATCTATTAAATTTGACGAGAAAATAAATAAATAAATAAATTAATTAATTAAAAGGTTATATTCCGTTTATGTGCATGCATACACACATATGTACATATATCTGTGTGTGTGTAGATTTAGACATATATACATATATATATTAGTGTGTACATACGCACGTACAAGTATACGTGTCTACATATGGATATACATGCATATATACATACATGTCTACTTGTGCATGCTCATGTATGTATATATATATATATATATATATATATATATATATATACATGCAGTCAAGTAACAGTGTTTATATATATATATATATATATATATATATATATATATATATATATATATATATATACAGTAAAGTAACAGTGTATGTATATATATATATATATATATATATATATATATATATAGAGAGAGAGAGAGAGAGAGAGATGCAGTAGAGTAACAGTGTGTATGTATACATATGTGTGTGTGTGTGTGTGTGCGTGTATATATATATATATATATATATATTTGTATTTGTGACGTAATAGTTTAGAAAAAGCCATTGATTTCATATCTAGCGTGAACTAGACATGTCTTCAGTTTACATTTATTAGTGTGTGCATATTTACATAGAAGTATACGTGTCTTCATATGCATATGCACGCATATATATATACATGCATCTCTACATGTGCATGCCTACATGTATATACATGCATCTCTACATGTGCATGCCTACATGTATATACATACATACAGTGACGTAACACGGGTAAACTGTATCGATAATATATTCTGCATAGTACGATCTAATATAGAACTCAGTAGTGACTGTGTGGTAAGTAGCTTGCTTGCCACTCACATGGTTCTGGGTTCAGTCCCACTGCGTGGCACCTTGGGCCAGTGTCTTCTACTATAGCCTCGGGCCGACCAAAGCCTTGTGAGTGGATTTGGAAGATGGAAACTGAAAGAAGCCCGTCGTATATATGTGTGTGTGTCCAACACACGCTTGACAACCGATACTGGTGTGTTTACGTCCCTGTAACATAGCGGTTCAGCAAAAAAGATTGAAAGAATAAGTACTAGGCTTACAAAGAATAAGTCCTGGGGTCGATTTTCTCGACTAAAGGCGGTGCTCCAGCATGGCCGCAGTCAAATGACTGAAACAAATAAAAGAATAGATAGATAGATAGATAGATAGATAGATAGATAGATAGATAGATACATACATACATACATACATACATACATACATACAAATTTATACACTAGATATAAGAGAGAGAAAATTTCTAAGAGAGAAAATGTGTGTGTATGTGTGTTGTAATGGTCAGTAATTTGACATAGATATTATTGAATTAATGATAAACCGCTTAAAGCAAATTAGGTTATCCACCATAGTGCTAATCTAATTTATGACTTATTTAGAATTAATGATGAGTCGCCAAAAGCACAGATATGCAAATTAGTCTATCCATATGATGCTAGTCCAATTTATTAATTATTTAGAGCAGCTGAATATTCGGTGCCATTGATTGAGGATGGAAATCTTCTCTGAGGAGCGGTCAACAATCTGTGAAACGGTCCGTCAGGAAATTCTCTCTCTTTACACACTCATTAGCAGAGAAAGACCGTGTCCGCATTCTTAATTCGCCCATAATGAGGTTTTGTAATATTTTAATGCATTTCAATTTTTTTCCAGTTCTATATTTAATGACCTGAATAATAATAATAATAATAATAATAATAATAATAATAATAATAATAATAATAATAATAATAATAATAATAATAATAATAATAATAATAATAATAATAGAATAACAACAGAAAAAAGATGGTATAGGCACACGCCAGAAAAGGTCACAGAAAACGAGAAACCAACCATACTCTGGGATATGCCAATACACACAGATAGAGAAATTAAGGCTAATATGTCAGATATAGTTGTCAGAGACCATGAAGGGAAAAAATGCTTTCTAATTGATGTATCAAGACCAGCAGATGACAACATTTCCTAAAAGAAATGGAGAAACTTTCAAAATACAAAGACCTGGAAATAGAGGTAACTCGAATGTGGAATCTAAAAACAGACACAATTCCTATCATGGCAGGCGCATTAGGTATGATAAAAAAATATTCAGACAAATACATAACAAAAACACCAGGACATACAAATATATATAACATACAGAAAATTGCACTTCTGGGCACTGCACACATCCTACTCAAAACACTTTCAATACAGTAACCATAAGAGCATCACAGCAAACCACAGCACATACCCAAGGCACACAGAGCTGCGCTCGGTACTAAAGTGAAAGCACGCTATAAAAATAAAACTACTGAATAATAATAATAATAATAATAATAATAATAATAATAATAATAATAATAATAATAATAATAATAATAATAATAATAATAATAATAATAATAATACCAACAACAATAACAACAGCATTGAAAAATACCTTAGGAATGAGAACCCAGGTTCGAAATTTCCCTAAGACACCTGATGAAGGTTGGAGGGTGTATCAGCCGAAACGTTGTGTTAACAACAAACAAGATGAGGACAAATATCCGTCAAATGTAAACAATGTAAATAATGTTCAATTTTTTGTTCTTAAATTTTCATAGTATGTACGTATATTTCCATTCTTCTTCATGAAAGGAAAACTGATTTCAAATTGCATACATTCGCACTATCCATACATACTCACGCACATACACATACACACAAGCACTCATATTCATACACATACACACAAGCACTCATATTCATACACATACATACAGTCAACCACTGACTAGCTGGCATATATACATGATACACACACACATCCACACAGATTAGCACACACTCGCTCATGCAGCTGCGCATCGCACACAAGCA
>NC_142941.1:6870628-6873128 GCF_046866305.1 Octopus bimaculoides
TGGGCGGGCGGGCGGACGGACGGACTGACGGACAGACACACAGACAGACAGACAGACAGATAGATAGATGGATATTCATCTGGTTACTTTATCCCGTTACGTCTCTAATTTCTCTCTTTCGATTTGTGCTGTTACACTCCTCCGCCCTGACTCTCTTACCTTCTAGTTCATTTACTTCCACCCCAGTTGTATGGTAACAGCTGAATATTATTCCCTCTTTCCCTCTCTCTCCTTCTCTTTCTCTTTTTTCTTTGTCTCTCTCTCTCTCTCTCTCTTTTTCTCTCTTGCTGTCTTTATCTCTCACTCACTATCCCACTCTCTCCAATTTCTCATCAATCTATATATCTATCAAATCTACTTCTCTTTATAATACATCCTTTCACCCTCTCCCAATTTTCTTAGCGCATGCGCTGCGTTTTCTTTCCAATTAAAACTATTTGACATGCCACCCAGCGCTTTATATACGTAGAATATACATGTATGCATATATGTGCATATATATATATGCACACACACACACATATATATATATATATATATATATATATATATATATATATACATGTACATACATATGTATGTTTGTATGTATGTATGCATGCATGTACAGGAAATTCACAATTCATGAATTCGTGAAAGAAGCACTCAAGTCTTATTATATGCAAAGTATACGGAAATTATTCCATATATTTTATGTAAAATTTGCTGTCTTTTCAATTATTCACAGCCTCTTTAGATAATGCATGTGTGTATGTGTGTTTATATTATAAGAATTATTCTATTTTTTGTACTTTTTTTTTTCAGAAACTTCGAGAGATATGGAATAAATCGTTTTTACGAGAGAGCTCGAAGCAGATAAACCTATGAATAATACAATGTAGCATATCGAATATTGGATTAAAAGCCCTTAGAAAAATGTCGAAGTTTGCCCGAAGGCAGCCTTCGACATTTTTCTCAATATTCATACGATAAGTTATAGCTGTATGTACTTCGAGTTCAACCGTAACACGAATTTTCTCTCTCCCTCTCTCTATGTGTGTATATGTATATATATATATATATATATATATATATATATATATATATATATATATATATATTGCAAATATGGCATAAAACTGATGAAAGAGACTGGATGCTATTACGGGAAAGGATCTGTTCTGCTTTTTCTCTTTGAGTATATATATATATATGTTGTTGTCTTACCATTACTATTAATATATATATATATATATATATATATACATATATATATATATATATATATATATATATATATATATATATATATATATATATATATATATATATATATATATATATATATATATATATATATATATATGCACATATATATATATATGTGTCTGTGTGTGTTTATGTGAACATGTTTGTATACGTGTATGCAAGTAGGTAACTATGAAAGAATGAATGAATTAGTGAATGTATGTATGTATACATGTATAAACTGTTTGCGTTTATATGTGTATGTGTATGTGTGTGTGTATGCACGCATTCGTGTGTGTTTCTCTGTGTGTATGTATGTATGTGTGTGTGTGTGTGTGTGTGTGTGTGTGTGTATGACAGCATTTACATTTTTGCATTTTGCTTTGTTTTTTTTTTCTTTTTCAGGAGAGTTCTTTAAAGACTGTTTGTTTTTTTGTTTTGTTTGTTTTTTTTTGCTTTTTTGTTTGTTTCTTTTTTTAGTATATGTTACGAATATGATTTGAAGGTACGTGAAGAGAAACAATCTCCAAAATAATTCTTGCTTGTTTTTTTTTTTTAATTATTTTTGTATTTTTATCAAATAAAATAATACCATAACTATTGACGTTGCTGCTGCTGCTGTTGCTGCTGCTGCTACTGTTCCCATTGTTGTTATTGTTTGTTGCTACTGCTGCTGCGGCTGCTTTTTTTTTGTTTTTTTTTTTTGCTGTATGTCTCTTTAAATCCTCACATCGCTCTTGTTCTGTCTTACAGTATACATACTCAGGACCATCACAAAGTATGGGATTCGATACCGTTACAGATGGAAACACACACACCCAAGTGTGATTTCAGGAAACATTGCTGGAACACCATAGCCCTGGAAGGAAATGATAATAATAATATAAAAATTTTAAAAAAAGGAAAAGAAGAGAAAGAAGAAAAAACAAGGAAAAAAAATCCATATTAGCCGTTATTTGATCAAGTTTAATGTTAGGATATTAATTCCGGGATCCAAATGGAACTCCAAGCCGAAATATATGCATTTTTTTTTCCAATATATATATAGGAAAGAACTCACTGGAAGGGAATTGTAGAGTTTTGAAAAGATAATACTGTCATATATACACATACATACATTCGTATATTCATGCATAGACAAAAGGAAAGATACCTTAAACAGGAAACCTACTGTTTTTATGTTGTATTTAAAATTTAAAAGAGAATATACATATTTAGAATAACATATCATTAAATCCCTTTACAACAAAACTATAAACTTATTTAATACTTA
>NC_142941.1:6878128-6885628 GCF_046866305.1 Octopus bimaculoides
GGAAATTGTTTTTATTTCCGATTTCACTTTACATTTTTTTTTTATATATATAATTGAATTTTCGTATTCATTTTGATTTAAATTCTGTTTTGCTTTTATTATTATTATTCTTATTTTTTTGCAAAAGAAAAGTTTTAAAAATTTGTTTTTGAATAGCGAACAAACAAAATGGCGATTAACAGGGTGATATTTTATACAAGTAATGAACAAACGAATAGAATCTCATTGAAACGAGAGTTCAATAAGGGCGAGATCTGTTTTAATGGGCGACATTTCCTATATTATGTACACATACATACATATATACATACATAGAGACAGACAGACAGATAGATAGATACATAGATATGTATTGAGTGTCTTTAGTGGCGAATAGGTTTTATATATTAATAAAAGAAGAAAGTAGTCAGATGATGGAGAAATATTGTTTATTAATAATAATACTATTTCTCCTTCTGATAACATTTTTCTTTCATCACCTCACATACACACACATACATACAAATACATACATTCATACATATATATATATATATATATATATATATATATATATATATATATATATATATGGGAGAATGTACGAAAAAAAACAACAGACGAGGACAGGTGGTGTAATATACGCATGCGCATATATATTTCATTTATATCGTGTATATACATGTATCATATTTATATGTGTAAATATATACATATATATACATACATACATATATACTTATATACTTACATATATATATATATATATATATATATATATATATATATATATATATATATATATATATATATATATATGTATGTATGTATGTATGTATATATATATATATATATATATATATATATATATATATATATATATATATTGTACTTGATTTCTTCGTCTTCGTTACTAATATCGTTGCTGTTCTCGTTCCTTCTTCACACTTCAACTTCATCGTCGTCCTCCTCATTCTCCCATTTATCTATCGTTGTTACCTTCCTCTTACTCATCCACCATTCTTATCTTATTTGGTCTTGTCCTTTCACCCATTTTATTATTATTCCCTTTTTTCTTTCTTTCTCCTTTTATCATTTTTCTCTTCCTTTTTTTTTCAACTATTTCTTGTTCGTTTGAAATGCCAGGCATCATCATCATCATCAACATCATTACTTAGACTATCTCAACCTAGGATTTCAACGGACATTCTCAGCGTAACAAAGAATAGCTAGATCTTTAAAACTAACCCCCCTCCCTTCAATGCCCAAAGACATTGCGACTATTAATGCTCCACAAGGCTGAAAACAACCCACAATGTAGTACTGCTCTTACATTTAGCACTTTGCTGCTTGCTATATGTACAAACCTCCTAGAACACATCCACTGAAAGATCACTCAAGCCATTAACATGAAGTCACTCAACAACGCTCTCCTGTCTCTGCTCCACTAGCCTGTCGTCTGCTCTTTCTTTTCTATTAATACTACGGTAGCCTCCCGCTTCTCGGAGCAAGTTAACCTCTTAGTCACCTCCACTCAAAGATTCTTAGCTCTCTTCGTCTCCTGTCACCCAAATTTATTTACCACAACCATCCAAATCGCCATCTTGCAAACCAAGCGAATAAAATTATAATATGAAGAAAAAAAAACCCTTTTTTCCACATTGAACATTTCTGGAGGAAAAAAAACTGTATCAAAAAACATCTCCTAATATTCTTTTCTACTCTTGGCACAGGCCCGAAATTTTGGGGGAAGGGGCAATCGATTAGATCGACTCCAGTATCCAACTGGTACTTAATTTATCGACCCTGAAAGAATGAAAGGCAAAGTCGACCTCGGCGGTATTTGAACTCAGAACGTAACAGCAGACGAAATACCGCTAAGCATTCTCGCCCGGTGTGCTAACGTTTCTTATTTCTTTATTGCCCACAAGGAGCTAAACATGGACGGGACAAACAAGGACAGACAAAGGGATTAAGTCGATTAGATCGACCCCAGTGCGTAACTGGTACTTAATTTATCGACCCTGAAAGGCAAAGTCGACCTCGGCGGAATTTGAACTCAGAACGTAATGACAGACCGCTAAGCATTTCGCCCGGTGTGCTAACGTTTCTGCCAACTCGCCGCCTTGAATAATTCCTAATATTGAAATGGTTTTGCAGTTGTTAGTATTGATGTTATTATCAGCAAAAAATAAATTTTGCAACGCATTTACAAAGAATTCATAAATTAAACTCACTTCCGTTTCCTCTCCATTTTTTTTTATTTTGAAATTTATTATTACTTTGTTTTCTTTTTTTTTTTTTGACCAGTTTCCGATCACAACCAGTTTCTACAGTGAGGCAAGCTCAGAACGATTCCCGCCGCACATTCTTTATGTCTAAGTCTATCTATTTCTCTATACATTCCTGTCTCTTACTACTTCTCTCTCTCTCTCTCTCTCTACTTCTCTCGCTTTTTTTTATTCTGTATACATTTTTTGCCTTCTTTCCCTATTTTTCTACTGCCTCTCTCTCTCTCTCTCTCTCTCTCTCTATCTCTCTCCCTCTCTCTCTCTCTCTCGTCTATCTATCTATCTATCTATCTATCTATCTATCTATCTATCTATCTATCTATCTCTTCCCTTGTCATCATTAAAGAACACAGCACTTATTGCGTCCATAGCTAAAAAAAGACATGACCGTTACTGTTGTTTTGGGACGGGTCCCAACGTCTCGATTTTGTGTTTCAAGTTCGTGTTGTTTCATTTTATTTATCTCACAAAAGTCACGACACAAAAAAAAACCGAGATCAGAACTTCTCGTTTCCTCCTACTCCAGCTATTTCTTCTATTTCTTCTGTTTCTATTCCTCCTACTCTTTCCGAGTCTCGTAGTTAAACGAAACCTGTGTTGCTAACAAGCGCAGTAAATGAATTTGTGATCAGCTCGTAACAGGATGATTCTGTGATAGCGCTTCTTTTAGGTCTCTTGGAGAGAAAGATACTATTAATCTCACAATTTATTATTCCATTTTATATCTCCTCGATATCGTGATAAATATGTAAATAAATACATGGCTAGGTCTTTTGTCTAACCTTAAGTTCTGAGTTCAAATCACGCTGAGATCAATTTTTTCCTTTCAAACATTCGTGATTGATAAAAAAAAAAGTATTGAGATGAGAATCGATAAAACCTGTAACGAGATGAGGATCGATATAATTTGCTGTCCTCATCCAATACCGGATTTCTGGTCTTGTACCAAAGTTAGAAATCAGTATCGCTTGACCAACTTTGATATCACGTTCGTATTTTCATCGCCTGACCAACACAAGAAGCACCATCAGGTGAGCATCAGATGACCATCAGATAACCATCAGATGACAGTCAGCTGAACATCAGATGACTATTGGATGACAATCAGATCACTATCAGGTGACCATCAGATGATCAACAGATAATCATCAGATGACCGTCAGATGACCATCAGCTGCTCATAAATATTAACAGCATTACAACCAAGGCATCCCTCAGCAACACCCTACTAACAGCAACATTGTCATGAACCAAAATCGATATTGACCCCATGGCAACCAGCACTACATCTCCACCAGCACGACACTACCATCAACATTATCATCAACTTGTCACGCCGGACAAAATACTTAGCGGCATTTCGTCCGTTTTACGTTCTAAGTTCAAATTCCTCTGCGATCGATTTTGCCTTTCATCATTTCAGGGCCGATTAAACAAAGTATCAGTTGAACACTGGGGTCGATGTAATCGACGACCCCCCGCCTCCTCCCCCCAAATTTCAGGCCTTGTGCCTATGACCCTACCGCCAACAACAACACCCCACCATCGCTCGACCAATTCTCTACTATTCCGACTATTAATGCAGTAAATACCATTACGACTGCCGTATCCTACTGCAGTCCTACTGCCATTCTGCTGCAATCTTACTGCCATTCTATATTATCCTACTGCTATCTCCGACTCCCATCCTCTGCTGTTGGTTTCTTCCACGAGTGGGGGGGGGACCCTCTACGTAGTCGATTGACCGGTTAGAAGTAGCAGTCAAATTTCTCTCCATTTTACACTATAGCGTTGTTGTAGTAAAGAAAGACGATATTGCAGTACTGTACCAAGGAGTAAAACTAGAGGGTCATGCATGGAATGTCTCGAACAGGACTGACCTAGGATTCAGCAACGAGAAAGACTGCAACAGCAACCGCAACATACACGCGCTGACATGGATGTATTATGAATATATTTATGTGTGCGCGCATGTGTGTGTGTGTGTGTGTGTGTGTGTGTGTGTGTGTGTGTGTGTGTGTGTGTGTGTGTGTGTGCATTGATCGAAGTGTACAGCATTATATATAAATTACAGCCGATTTTACCAATCGGTTTCCGCTATGGATTCAACAGTGTGTTAAGTAACAGCCCGATTATGTAACCCTGCACTCGTCAGAGGTAACCGTTAATATATAGATGATGGTAGTCTCCAATAGTCCGAGAAAGATAGTTCTGCACTTACGATTCGTTTGTAGTGGTCAAATGTATGTGTTGTACATTAGCTTATACCCTCCATCAAATCGACGTTGTCTGAACGGACATACGGTGTACAACACGTCAGATGTCGAGGTGATTGTCGAGCAACGTGAGATGAAGTTCTTTGTTCACGAACACAATGCATCACACGCTCCAGGAATTGAAATCATGATTTCACGATCGTGAGTTTAACGGTCTGTCACACACACACGCACACACACACACACATACGCACACACACACACACACACACACACACACACGTTTTATATATTTATATAACTCTTTAACTTGTTTATACACATATACATAAAATCATATGGTATATATGCATATGTATATTTATATATATATATATATATATATATATATATATATGTATGTATGTATGTATGTATGTATATATATACACACACACACACATATTATAATGTGTATGCATGCATATATATATATATAAGCGTATGTATGTGAGCATGTATGTTTGTATATATATATATATTCATATATATATATATATATATATATATATATATATATTCATATATATCCATGCATGTATGTAAACGCAATGGTTATGAGCATGCTTGTATGTCTGCATGCGTGCGTCTGTGTGTGCATACGTATGTGTGCGTACGCGTGTGTGCGTACGTGTGTGTGCGTACGTGTGTGTGCGCGCGCGTCTGTGTGTGTGTGTGTGTGTGTGTGTGTATTGTGTGTGTGTATGTGTGTGCAACAAGCCAGTGGTGAGTTCACTATTTTTCTCATGAAATATCTGTAAAAAAAAAAACAAAGCAATAACTATAAAATAGTTAACAGTTATAAAAAAAAAAACCCCAGTTAATAGGTTAGACAGAGCAGCATCTGTTGATTGACATTCACTTTTATCAAATGAACATACATCATTTGTTAAGAGCAAAATATGTTTTATAGGAATTTAGGATAAAAACAAAAATTGCAGTTGCGATGTTAGTATTTGGTCGTTTGTTTTTATTGTTGTTTGGAGGAGAAGAACAAAAAGGGTTGAAGCATTCAAAGATTTCCTAGGTTTTATCAAAAGAAAACAAGAAAAAACAAATGCGAAACTACGGCTTAAAATCTCGTGATGAGATATTTGCATGACATGTCAGTCAGACATTAACGGTGATATATTTTTCCTTTGAAATTTATAGGAAATAATTGCATTGTGGAGAGTCATGACAGCCGTTTAAAACACACCAGAGAGAAGCCACATGGTGGTCGATCGACTAGCGAGAAATAGCAACTAAATTTCCCTTAGAATTATACCCTGTAGCCTTGAAAGCAAGAAAGAAAGAGTGAGTGACGGAGTGAATGAGTGAACGAATAGAGATTTTAGATAAAGAGAGGTGATAGACAGAGTGAAAAGCACATTAGATAATGTACTGTATATATCACCGTTAATATATATACATACATGCATAATATATTATACATATATATAGGTGTGTATGCATGTAAACACATACACACACACATACTCGAATACATGTATGTATGAACCAATAAGAGACAGAAAGAGAGAGAGAGATCTAGCGTAGCAACATCTAACTGAAATAGCATCTGTTGTTGTTGGTACTCCGTCGCTTACGACGACGAGGGTACTAGTTGATCCGATCAACAGAACAGCCTGCTCGTGAAATTAACGTGCAAGTGGCTGAGCACTCCACAGACACGTGAAGGATATTCAGCATGACACAGAGTGAAACAAGGCTGGCCCTCTGAATTACAGGCACAACAGAAACAGGAAGTAAGAGTGAGAGAAAGTTGTGGTGAAAGAGTACAGCAGGGTTCACCACCATCCTCTGCCGGAGCCTCGTGGAGCTTTAGGTGTTTTCGCTCAATAAACACTCACAACGCCCGGTCTGGGAATCGAAACCGCGATCCTACGACCGCGAGTCCGCTGCCCTAACCACTGAGCCATTGCGCCTCCACGAAATAGCATCTAATTCTTCTTTAAATTATACACAATTGTGTCAGAGCCAACAATGGGTGCCTCCGCATAGTATTCTTGAATGTTAGAAAGAATAACCAAATTTCCCTCCTTCTTTGCATGATCCAAAAAAAGCAACTGACAATGCGTGTTAATTAGCCACAACAGCCAGCTCTGGCTCGAATCACGCCTTTTCGTTTCCTACGCGAACCCCGCCCAGGTACATCTTCGAGAAAACTGTAAAGTGACAAAGAATCGTTAGAATGTCAGAAAAAATGGAATGCCTGCGCTAACTTAGCCGGTTGCGGCCGTTTAGGTTCTTAGTTCAAATCTTGCTCAGGTAAATATTATTTCTCATCCTTCCGAGGAAGAGATCGATAAAATAAAATATTATCTTATTTTTGTTTTTCATTTTTTTAAATCTTTTACTTGTTTCAGTCGTGAACTGCGGCCATACTGGAGCACTGCCTTGAAGGGTTTATCCGGACAAATCGCTCCCAGTACTTATATCAATTTTTTTTTTAAAGTCTGGTACTTATTCTATCGGTCTCTTTTGATAAACCGCTATATATATATATATATATATATATATATATATATATACATAATGGACTTCCATACAGTTTCCCTCCAAATTCATTCAAAAGTCTTCTGCCGGCTCTGGGCTTTGGCAGAAGACGCTTGCCTAAGGTACTGCGCAGTAGGATTGAACTCTAAACCACGTGGTTGTGAAGATAATTAAATATTGGGATTGATCCTTAGAAGATCAAATTGTATCGTTCTAGATTCTGAGATGTGGTTATCGATCACCATATAAATACAATCCGAAACAATGGTAATTTGTGTTAATGTAAATTGCTCAGAATGACTTTGTGTGTATCGGACATTTCCTGTATGACTTATGACGTCATATCCGGTGCAGTCCTCTCGCTGTTTCTCTAAGCATCAACAAAATTAGTTTTAAATGAGCCAGTTTCCTCATCAACCCCTGCCCGGTAGATGTGCAAAAGGTGTTTGGGATAGGTAAGTAGCAATCTTTACTAG
>NC_142941.1:6888128-6893128 GCF_046866305.1 Octopus bimaculoides
GACCAGACGACATGACTTGTGATATCTTTGCATTCAGACAGCGACGCCTATAATAATACTAGTGCCAGGGCAGTAGCCTTTTATTTGATTAAACTTCTATGGCGTGGATACATAGGCAACTGGTCGTCTTCCCTAAAAAAAGAAAATCTTCTCCAGGATTGCACATATGTGTGCAGATGTGTGGTCACCATTGACAGGGAGTGTCCTTAAGAAAAGTTAAGTGGACTGGAGAGGTTCAGATTTAGGTGGTGGCCTTCCTTACTCCGGACCATAATAGTAACCTTTGCCCCTGGTTCTCGTCACTGAAGGCTACTCTAAACAGGGTTATTATAAAATTCAATATGGCGGTAAATATTCAAAAATAGTTGCAATAATCTACATTTACTCTTCGACAAATAATATATTTTGGTTACTATCAAACATGGCGGCGTCGTAACAGAAATGAAAAAAATATTAAATTTTCTAGCATGTCATCAATCTTTGATGAGAAACAATGAAAGATACATCATTCGTTCCTATTTTTCTTTTCTTCGCTCTCTCTCCCTCTCTCTTTCTCTCTCTCTCTGTATTTCTTTCTCTCTCTCTCTCTCATTATCTATCTATATTTCTCTTTGTCTTTTGTCTATTTCTTTCTCTCTCTCTAACATTCCCTTTCTTTCTAAATCTACCTCGATCTTCCACTCAGTCACTAACCATCTCCATTTCTCTATCTTTCTTTCCCCACCTTCATATACATATATATACACACATACATATATCACTTTATCTTTATTCATCTCTTTTTTACTCTCTCTCTATTCTCTTTCACCTCTCTCTCTCCCTCTCTCCTCTCAGTAAATTAATCACTCTGTCTACCTTTCTTTCATTGTCTCCGTATTTATCTTGTCATCTTACAGTTATTTATATTTATTCTGTCTTTCTGTTTCTAAGCTCGTCTTCATACCTTACTCCTGTTATACTTGTTACTATATAACTTCGTCGTTAACTAAGTTGTATTGTCACTATTATCATGTTCATTAAGGCAGCAGGCTGGCAGAATCGTTAGCACAACGGGGGAAAATGCTCAACGGCATGTCGTCTGTCTTTACGTTCTGAGTTCAAATTCCTCCGAGGTCGACTTTGCCTTTCATCCTTTTAGAGTCGATAAAATAAGTACCAGTTGCGTACTGGAGGTCGATGTAATCGACTAGCCCACTCCACCAAAATTTCAGACCTTGTGCCGTTAGTAGAAAGAATTATTATCATCATCGTTATTAACTTCATTAAGGTAACGAGCTGATAAAATCGTTAACTGCCCGGACAAATTGCCTAGCGGCATTTCTTCCGGCTCTTCACGTTTTGAGTTCAAGTTCCGCCCAAGTTCAACATAGCTTTTCACCCGTTCGGAGTTGATAAAATAAGTCTCAGTCGATCTTGGGTCAATATAACCAAACAACCCTCTCCCAAAACATTTCAGGCCTTGCGCCAATTCTAGAAAGTATTATTATCATTATTAACTTGAGGTGGCGAGCTGGCATGATCGTTCGCCTTTAGCAGCGTTTCCCCTGACTCTTTACCTTATGAATTCAAATTCTGCTGAGGTCATCGTTACCTTTCATCCTTTCGGGGTCGATAAAATAAAGTACAAGTCAACTGCTGGAGCCAGTGTAAATAGACTTATCCTGCTCCCATTCCATATTGCTTCATTACTGAGGCAGCGAGTTAGAAGAATCGTCAGAGCGGCAGGGAAGAAAAAAAACGCTTTGTGGTTTTGTTCTAGCTTTTTACTTTCTGAGCTCTAATCACACCGGAGACAACTTTGCCTTTCACCGATCCAAAATACAGGGTGTCCACAAGGTCTGGGTACATGGAGTAAATAAAATCGTAACATAAACAATTAAATATAAGAAATAATAATTTCTTAAAGTATGTGTTAATCCCCATGTACCCAGACTTTGTGGATACCCTGTAGATTAAAGAAAGTACCATTCAAACATGGAGTCGATGGTGTCGACTGCTGGCCGTGTACCTAATTCAGAAATTCCTTTTATTTCCCTTATTTAGCGTAAGACGGGTAAATCAGTATTGCCGCCATTAAATGTCTTGCAACATTTAAATACCTCTCTACGTTTTGAGATCAAACGCCACCAAGATCAGCCTTATCTATATCCCCAGGGGTCGATAAAATAGGTACTAGTTATATACTGAGGTCTTTTTTTTATTATTCTGTACTTCATCCCACCTCCAAAAACAGTATTTGGGCCTTATGACAATGTAGAACCTTATTATTATTATTATCATGATTACTGGCAGATACGTTACCGCGTTGGACGAAATGCTTAGAAGTATTTCTGAGTTCAAATGCCGCCGAGGTCGACTTTGTCTTTCATCCTTTCGAGGTGGAATATTGGAATCGATGTAATTGCCTAACCCTTTCCACAAAATTTCAGGCCCTTGTGCCTATAGTAGAAAGAACTATTACTAAAGGCAAGGAAGGTGGGTTGGTGGGATCGTTAAAACATCCGGCTGGCTACGTTTTGCGCTCGAAATCCTGCCACGTTCAAATCTTGACCTTTAACCTTTCGGGATCGATAAAATAAGTACCAGTCAAATATTGGGACCGATGGCATCAGCTAACCGCACCATCAAAATTACTGGCCTTGTGCTAAAAGTAGGAATTGCTATTATTAAAACAGGCGACGAACCGGCAGAAACGTAAGGGCTTCGGACCAAATGCTTCGATATTTGTTCTGACTCTTTAAATTAGAAACTTTTATTTAGAGGGCAATGGACATTACAATTAGAATTATTAGTGATGGCTTAAATACCGTTATTTGATGGCATAAAAAACAGATGATCATATTAGATCCACCCCAATTTCACCAGCTTACATTCGGGTATAAAAATGTTTTAGAGCATTAAAGCTTTTGGGAGGCTCGACTTCACATATAGGACCCGAGGTGAGTTTTTGAAGATATTTGGGGGGAAACCAAAAACCGCATCTTGTATGTCATCGAATTCGGTAGGTTGCACAGCAGTTTTTAGCTTCGTTCCTTAAAGATTCCAACTTCAAATCCTAGTGAGATTGACATTGTCTTTTACTCGTCGGGGATTCATAACAAAAATACCAGTAATGTAATGAGGTAAAATCTTAATTGACTACTGCATCATGGCCACGATCACCACCTATACCAAAATATACGGCAATGCACCAATTTAAGATATGATTAAATATTGAACAGGTGGAGTCGGTGAGCTGGCAGAATCTTTAGAGCGTCAGATAAAAGCTTTATTCACTTTATTATTATTAATTTTTTTTGGGGGGGAGGGGGTCGAATTTGCTCCGTACCTTAATGTTCTGAGTTCAACTCCCACCAAGGTCAACTTTTATCCTTTCGCGGCTGATTAAATAAAGTACAGATCAAGCACTGAGTATCAACTAACACTCATCCCCGTCCCCCCTTTACACACACACATCTATACATCCATATCTATACATACATATCTTGAACTACTTGTGGCAAAATTTGTAACTATTATTTGCTTCAGTAATTAAGGCGGCGAGCTGGGTGAATCGTTAGAGCGGCGGCGGCCAAACAATTTTCACATATTTGTTCCGGTTCATTATGTACTAAGTTCAAATCTCGCCCATGTCAACTTTGTCTTTCATCTTTTCACGGTCGATAAAGTAAGTACCAGTTAAGTACTTCAGTTGATAGAATCGACTAACCCCTTTCCCTTAAAAATTGCTGGACTTTTGGCTAAAATTAGAAAGCATAACTAACTAAGTTACGGAAAGGTAAGAATAGAAGAGTATTACAAATTTTAAAAAAAACGGCATATTTAATTACGTCTCTCTGAGTTCGAATTCTATTTGGTTCCAGTTTAACTTTCGTCCTTTCAGAATAGAGATAATACAAATTTTAGTGAAATATTGATCAAGGAATCGTTCGATCGATTACAAATCGACTACGTCTTTGTTCTAAAATAAATTTTTGTTTGTTGCTTGTATTGGAAATCAATTGTAATATTCTACGCATTTTTATTGAACAGAATCGTTAACAACGCCGAACAAAATGCTTAGCAGCATTTCGTCCGTCTTTACGTTCTGAATTCTAATTCCACCGAGGTCGATTTCGGCTCTCATCCTTTCGTGTTCGATAAAGTAAGTACAAGTTGAGCACTGGAGGTTGATGTAATCGATTTACCCGACTCTGCGAAAAGTTGCTGGCCTTGTGCCAAAATCTGAAACCAATATTTTACACATTTAAATAAATCAATAAATAATTCTTTAAATTATTTATTTATTTATTTATTTATTTATTTATTTATTTATTAGCTTAGTCGTTGTTGCTTCTGTTGCTATTTTCCCATCCAATGCGTTGCAAACGATTTAGCACATTCGCAAATCCGTTGGGGGATATTACTAGCAAGTCGAGAAGTAAATATGCGACTATTTCATCTTATTACTGTTGACGCCGGTATTACCACCAGCTGGCAACTGAGAGGACTTAAGGGGACTTTCAAATACTGGGTACTTAATAAAACGAATGATATATGGGGGTGCGGTGGGATTTTTAAATACATATACATCTATATGTATATCTATATATACATATATATGTACGTACGTATGTATATGAATTTATGTGTGTATATATATATGTATATATATATATATATATATATATATATATATATATATATATATATATTAACATGCATATATACACACATATATACACATACATATATATACACATAAGTGTGTATAAAAAATCTTTATACGTATACATACATATATACACACACATAGATATATATGTGTATATGTATATACGTATGTATATATATGTGTACACACACTTATAGACAGATATATAAATGTATATATACATGCGCATATATATATATATATATATATATGTAAAATCATTTCTTTCGAACATGTATTGAAGATCCGACTGTGATCGAGTATGGACCACACACTGTAACATGGAACCGAACGCGAAACAAAACCA
>NC_142941.1:6898128-6965628 GCF_046866305.1 Octopus bimaculoides
ATGCTCCATATCTCTTCCTAGCTAAAAACCCACATCGCAACATTCGGACATGCAGTGAATAATCGTATATGGTGAAAGTATTACAATTTTAGGATATTCTACTCTCTTCGCTGCTCCTTACGGCCTACTCAATGTAGAGTCTGAAGGAATGGACAGGTCTGATGTTTCAGGTGGTGACCACTGCAATGGTCGGTAAGGCTGTCTTAGACTGAGACTATTCTGCTCCCCTGGCAGAATTGTATGGTTCAGTGCTGTACACAACGGTAACTTCGTAAACTTGGCGAGTTACCATTATCTTGCAGCACTGCTGAATTTTCAATTCTTCTTCTTAATCTTGATAGCCTCAGTGCCTTGGAACTGGCTGGCTGGCTGGCTGGTTTCGTACCTCCACCACTCAGGCATCTCTGAACTATTCGTCTCTCTTCTTTTCGTCACCTTTAATTTCATTCAACCCTATCTTTTGACCTTGCACTAAACACTATATCCAGGCCTTTCTTCCCCGGAACATCGGCGCCTTTGGAATCTACTCCCTATTCTGCCTTTCCTGATGGTGTTGACCTGTATCAGTTTAAACATCGGTGCCGGAGAGCCTTCAAGAGAGCCCATTCTTCCAGACTCAGCACTTAAAAAAGAAAGGGAAAAGGTGATGAGAAACCACTGTAGTTGTGTAATACATTTTAGCTCCTACATGAACAGTAGCGTATCTTCTCTTATGTATCAACGACCCAAACTGAGTCACGGAATGGACTATTAACATATTATGAAGTAAGGGTGAATAAAATGGCGGAAACGATAGAGCGTTGAAGTAAATATGTTTCAGTAATTACTGAGTTCTGTCCTACATTCTGAATTTTCAACCCACCGAGATTGACTTCCACTTTCTTTTCTCCAAGGTTGGTATAGCAAATACTCGTAGTATTGCTTCAGTAAACGCGTAGTTTATTAGAAATAGAATTTTCAAGTGTTTATAAGATCTTACTTCAGCCATTAGAATATTTTTAATGGATGACGTAAAACTCCTGAGTGGGTACTCTGAGTGAGAAAATGTTCCATGTGATTTAAGAGAAACTGGGGGCAGAAACACTCATCATAGCAGCAGGAAGTAATATACGGGAACGTATCGTACAACCTCGAGGACAACCACATTAATAGAGGAGGCATCGTATAACTATTTAGCTTTTAAACAACTCTATCTCTCTCTCTCTTTCACTCCCCCCCCTCTCTCTCTCTCTCTCTCTCTCTCTCTCTCTCTCTCTCTCTCTATATATATATATATATATATATATATATATATATATATATATATATATATATATATATGTATATATATATATATATATATATCACTCTCTCTCTCCCAACAAATACAGTAGGTGCTGAAAAGTTCCTGGCTTTAAAGGTATCGGGAAAGGCCTGGCTAGAGGCCCAACCTTTCGAGTTCTTTTACGGGGCTTAGGAAAACTGAAGAACCGCTGTAATAAATGTGTGAATCTGAGAATATGTTGGATAAAATCATAATTAACTGATCCTCCTGTATTTTTCTTTTACCCAAAGCCAGGAACTTTTCAGCAACCCTTCGTATATATTTCTGTAGATTTATTAACGATTCGTTCGCTAATAACTCGGCAAACTAAATCTTCGCTGATGAAGCTCAACAATACTAAAATATACTCAGAGTTGCCTCCCGTGCATCAAGTAATTATCCAATCTTCCTCGCCAGGGACATTGTTATGTCTCAAGCTACTGCTATCTAGCACCTTCGGATTATCTCTGCTCAACCGCTACTCGTCAGCTATTCAACTGGTCAGACTACCTCTATTTATATGTCTTGGTCGAGCCTACTTCTTCGCTTGGGGGCGTCGACACAACAGACATTTTTAACAGTTTCCGTCCACTATTACACAAAAAAGATGCTATAATGAAAAACTCTTCAAAATGAATAATATCAGTTATACATATAGCAATTAAAGATTGACAGACAGACAGACAGACAGACAGACAGACAGACAGACAGACAGACAGATAGATAGATAGATAGACAGACAGACAGATAGATATATAGATAGATAGATAGATAGATAGATAGATAGATAGATAGATAGATAGATAGATAGATAGATAGATAGATAGATAGATAGGTTTTTTTTTGTCTTGTCAGAGAAAATATGCGTTATGCTTATGTGAGTGTTCGGAGCAGCTTGGATATGCGAGGACACAGCTAATAATTGAAAACAAAATAATATTCTGCATCATTTTTCTCCTTCAGGTTATAATCACTTCTGACATTTACAGAATGATCCGAAAACTTACATGAATTTCCTTTATTATATTCCATAATCTATATTTTTAGACTTTCTGTCTTTGAAAACAACCAACGGAAACACTTATGCGAGCGAATAATAAACTTAATTCTCCCTTCTTTATATTAATTTTTTGTGACATGGGAATTCATAAATATACAGTTTTTGAGTACATATTGATTTTTAATTATTCGTTCCTAACTATTGACGACAAAAAAACAAAAACAAAAAGGAAAAAGATTTTCAGCATTGCTGTATTTATTTATTTATATATTTATGCGACGTCATGTCGTCTGCTATTCGTATTTCGTTATGTGTGACATAATTACGTTAGTGTTTGCTGTCTGAAAAGGTCATATATTCGTGACGACTAAATCTGGAAGGAAACAGTTTTGTCCATATGAACAGAAAATGCAGTTTTCCATAATGTATTAAAAAAAAAAAGGAACTAAATAAAAGTGACGATACATTGAGCAAGCAAGGTGTTTTGGTGTATCGCGTGACCTAATGAAAAGAGCAGACGATATGTCACGCAGCCAACATGAGAAAATAGCATGTTATTTTCTTTGTTCCATTATGCTTTTTTTTTTAACGTTATATCATAGTTATAATAGTTTCATTACCATGATAGTTAAAAATGAAACAATTCCAAGAAAAATCATCGTTCTCTATGTTTGTGAGCGAGCGTGTGTGTGTGTGTGTGTATACACGTGTCAGTGTATATAAGTGTATTCCACAGAAACACGTAAGGAATACAGTGATCTTTCTGTTGGCAAAATTCTTGTGATTGTATGAAAGAGTTTGATAGAGAAGCTCTCCTTGGAAAGAAAAGACCGTATTCGTGATGCGCATCGATACGAACTCACATTCACGAATTTATTCAGCTGCCCAATTATCTTGATTAATTCTTCCCAACCCAGTCAACGATTAGCATGCTGCTATATCAACAGGTATGCCTCATCACCGATAGTAGTTGCCGCGGCCATTCCAACAGTCGACACGCTGGGATCTGAGTGTGGCCCGAGGAAAGTTTAGCTGCTAGTTTACTAGGTCAAATAACCTCGTAGAGTAGTAATGGTGGGTCCTTTTAGCCCGGTGTTTTGACATTTTAATTTCTTGGATTATTTTGTTATGGGAGTGTCACGTGTCTACATATATTTTAGTTTTAAATGAAGGCTTTTAGCTGTAAGTTTCCTTATAACATGATATTGTAGGCAAATAGTGTTTAAGTCTACCAGTATTACCTAAAAATCTGCAATGTATCGTTATTGACCTGTGAGTCAAAGTGTCGACATCTTGGCTACTCTCGTTGTTGCTGTTGTTGTTGTTGTTGCTGCTGCTGTTGTTGTTTAACCCTAGGTTAGCCATGATCGACTGCAACTATGATCAAAGGCACTTCAACCTCTACTATCCACCTTTTTTATTTTTTCAATTAGAAACAAAAGAGCCCAGATTCAACTTGAGGCAGGGACCTCTCACACGATCCACTACGAGCTCTTTCGGGCAATTAAATTAATTTCCTCGACAAAGACGTTACTGCATCCATAACATCTTTCTGTATCATACACGCACACACACACACATACATACACACAACACGCACACATTCACATGTTCACAGATACATGTGTACACGCACGCACACACAGCGCTACACACAACGCATTCGCTTAACACAAATACATGTGTTAGTACAAATATATACGCACACAAACACAAACACACACACAGAGGCAGACATGACACAACATACACATTCACATACTCATACACATGCAAACATGACTCAACACACACATTCACATACACACAGATACGTGTATACACGTACACGTACACGTGCGTGCACACACACACGCGCACATACACACACACACATAAATATGTACACAGTTATACTTGCTCTTAAGACTGTTTGATTTGTAACTAAGATGGCGATAAAATTACAACTATGACATAACAAATAAAATACTCTTCGTATTTTCTTGTGTTTGGTTGCGTGACATGTCGTCTGCTCTTTTCATTTGGTCACGCAATGCAACAGCACGTCGTATGCTAAGTGTGTCGTTTGGTTTTGTACACTATTGAAGATAAAAGCATTTTCCCGTAACATTGGCAAAACTGCTTCCTTCCAGATTTAGTCGATGTATATATATCACGGAGATGTGAGTTCGAGTCCACAGCTAACCACCTACACTTTTTTCTGCAAAATAAGGCTAGTTTATCCTGTTCAGGCTATATTATTAGCATTATCCTGCGATTGAGAATTTAAAATAACTTCTTTAACTTTCTAAGACATCTCAAAGCTTCTGAAAGCAACCTTCGTTTGTTTGTTTACGTTTGTCATAATTTGAATTTTATATATATATATATATATATATATATATATATATATATATATATATATATATATATATATATATAGATAGACAGAGAGAGAGAGAGAGAGAGAGAGAGAGAGAGAGAGAGAGAGAGAGAGAGAGAAAGAAAGAAGGGGCGTGCAGGCGTGACGGGGTGATAAGGAGTTTACGACCCAACTACTTGGTTCCGCGTTCAGTTTCACTGCATGGCACTCGGGTAGGTGTCTTCTGCTGCATCTACGGGCCGCAAATTTTTTTTTTTCTCACGAGAGTTCCGGACCCCAGTCATGAACTCATTTGCATACAGCCAATCAGAGCTCAGCTATCAAACTGATGTACGAGTGCATAACAAGTGATGAGCGATAAGATAAGGTCACTTGGGTAAGGAATGACCATGCCTCTTTTCTCTTTTAATAATGTTTGTTGTTCTTGTTCTGCGTAGTTATTTGTGTTGTTGTTTACTTTCTAAAACAGTAAGGGAAGAGGGTTGCTAGCACATCACCCTCTACCAACATTTTCCCCCATCCATATCTTTACCATATGGGGCCCTAACAAAATCCGATAATAGGTATAGATGCAAATCTATCTAATAACTTGTCTCCTTCTGAAATCAGTGATGGATGGATCTGTAGTCTTCGAATCAACTTTCTCCTCTCTGGTTTTGAGAAGCCTAATTTCTCAACATTGGTATTCAGGCAGTGTGTTACATATCCCGGTGTATGTATGTATGCATGTATGTATGTATGTATGTATGTATGTATGTATGTATGTATGTATGTATGTACGCATGTATGTATCTCCTTTCAGACAATAAACATTAAATATAATTGTATGTCACGTAAATAGATGGAAATGGCAGACGACATATCACTAATAAATAAATAAAGAGATAAATGAATAAAACAATGCCGCGAAGCATATTTTTGTGTCGTCAACATTTACAAGTGAATAATTAAGAATCGATAAGCACTCAAAAATACTATATTTTCATGAATTCCCATGCCACTAAACATTAGTTATTACCAACAGTAAGTGCGCCTTCCAGACGTTTGCCTGCAAGTTGCATAATAATATTTACACATCTGATTCCCAATTTGAGTAATTTTTCTCGTATGTTACGTCTTATTTCCCTTTCGTCTAATAGTACTCATTCACTCAGTAAATAAATTAGAGAATAACTACAGAAACTTTCCGAAATATGGATATTTTTTAATGAAATTTTCTACTAATACGTTTCAGATGGTGTAGATTACGATTATATTGGAATTTGTGGCGAAAATCTTTTGGGGAGAGAAGCAGCGCTGGATTAACCATTAAGCAAAATAAGTGCGTGCTTAGGGCATCGCGGGAAGGAGTGGGCACCACAGAAATGGTAAATGGTTTACGGCATGTTACACATCCTGTTACACGTTACACATCCTGTCGAGTAACATTACTCGAGAGATCCTTCGGAGGGACTCCATTTCGGCCTCTTGTATTCGCGATCGTACTCTTTTGGTCGTTATCCAACATTCGCAACCGTACGTGAGGATAGACAAGAAAACCGAAAAGAAAGGTTTAAATTAATTGCTTTTAATGATACAGTAATCCCTCGACTACCGCGGGTGTTACGTTCCAAACTCCACCGCGATAGGTAAAAATCCGCGAAGTAGAAACAGTACTGTATTTTTTTTTTATAATGCTTATATATTTAAATATAAATAATGCATTTCTAAATCTCTCAGAGAGATTTATGCAGTAGTGATATGATAAAGTAGTTCTATGCTATCAACTTAATGTGACAGTCCCATGAAGGGAATAATACTACTGCTATTTAGCCCAACAGGAAGCGGTGCTGCTTCCTAGGGCTAAATAGCAGTAGTATTATTCCCTTCATGGGACTGTCACATTAAGTTGACAGCATACAACTACTGTATATATTTATTTTATTATAAATGCAAGACAACACCACGGAGGAATCGACGTATGCTTAAATAATAAACCGCGATAGGTGAACCGCGATAGGTGAACCGCGATAGTGAACCGCGATATGTGAACCGCGATAGTGAACCACGATATGTGAACCGCGATAGGTGAACCGCGATAGGTGAACCGCGATTTGTCGAGGGATTACTGTATACGAAATAGTTGGAGAAATTACGTAAGAATCATCAAAGCCAAAAGGTTTGATATATTAAGTTGCATAGAAGTATTTAGAAATGTAATTATGTACACATGTGTATATATATATATGTATATATATATATATATTTTATCTAAACGGCTGTCTGGTAAGTAGCTTGCTTACCAACCACATGGTTCCGGGTTCAGTCCCACTGCGTGGCACCTTAGGCAAGTGTCTTCTACTATAGCCTCGGGCCGACCAAAGCCTTGTGAGTGTATTTGGTAGGCGGAAACTGAAAGGAGCTCGCCGTATATATATATATATATATATATATATATATGTGCGTGTATGTATGTATGTATGTATGTATGTATGTATGTATTTGTGTGTCTGTGTTTGTCCCCCCAACATCGCTTGACAACCGATGCTGGTGTGTTTACGTCCCCGTAACTTAGCGGTTCGGCAAAAGAAACCGATAGAATAAGTACTAGGCTCACAAAGAATAAGTCCTGGGATCGATTTGCTCGACTAAAAGCGGTGCTCCAGCATAGCCGCAGTCAAATGACTGGAACAAATAAAAGAAAAAAGTTCTAATTTGATACGAGAGTATTTCCCAGAGAGCATGGAAAGAAGATGTAATGTCCAAATTGAATTCCAATGTGATGCAATGAAGATGCAATTTTTATGTGGGCATCATGAGTTACTTCCCTTGGCTTTCTATTGTCGAGTTGTTTCCCTGTAATAAAATCTATATCCAAACCATTTACTGTAATTAGAAGAAAGGCGCCTCTGATTATTATTAGTTTATTTATCATTACTTATAGAAATGACGAAAAGTATTTGAAGACATATTTTGTAATTTTATAAAATGACTCTAATCAGACAAAAACCAAATGTATTTTAATAAAAAAAATTACTCTTTACTCTTTTACTTGTTTCAGTCTTTTGACTGTGGCCATGCTGGAGCACCGCCTTTAGTCGAGCAAATCGACCCCAGGACTTATTCTTTTGCCGAACCGCTAAGTTACGGGGACATAAACACACCAGCATCGGTTGTCAAGCGATGTTGGGGGGGGGGGACAAACACAGACACACAAACACATACACACACACACACACACATATATATATATATATACGACGGGCTTCTTTCAGTTTCCGTCTACCAAATCCACTCACAAGGCTTTGGTCGGCCCGAGGCTATAGTAGAAGACACTTGCCCAAGGTGCCACGCAGTGGGACTGAACCCGGGACCATGTGGTTGGTAAGCAAGCTACTTACCACACAGCCACTCCTACGCCTGTGCATATTTCTCGATAAACTTCCTTACAAAATTCTACTATCAATTCGCTTTCAGCTTCGATGGCTGCTTCAATGCGGGACTGGAATCGTTAACATATTTGCACCAAATGTTCAATATTCATTTCGGGTACCACTTAGGCGATGGTAGCCTTCAGTGAAGCTATAGAACAATGAGGATATCGATTAGTCTCTCTTCAAACAAACGCTCCAAACGTAATAGTCCATAGGATTCAAATCTGAGGACACGTGTTTGATGTTACATAATCATAAGGATTGTTTGACACCAGTTCTTGAGTAGCGTATCATCACTATGCTTAAGCAAAATTATAAAATATATAGGGGTGGGGCACAATGAGTAATATTTACTACATTTTTGATTTTAGGAAAGAATATACTTTTTACAAATCTTCACTACCTTACAAAAAGTATATCAGCCCCCCCCCCCCCAAATAACCTTCTCTAAATGCATTAAAAACATTATAACATATTCAAAACACTATTTCAGAAAATTATCTCCATTCCCTTTGAGTATGTTATCTCTATTTTGTTTGAGCATGTAAGACAAAACCAAAACTAAACAGACGAGTGCTGGTAACAAGGGGGATAACTGCAAACCACTTCTTGACTCCGGTGTCATTATTTACAACAACGGCGAGATCATAGCAAGACGATGGCGAAACTGGCCTCTAAATTTCGAGGATGCCTTATCGGGGCCCTTGCGGGTGATTGTTTTGGGGCACAATTTGAATTTTCACCAAAGATTACAATCAGTAAAGTCGTTGATTTTGTCACAGTCCTCGAAAAAAGTAAGTTAATTCACTTCAATTATTGTTCAACGTTCATTGATTTATTTATCTTACTACATTATTGAGAAATTTTAAATTAACTTTCTTCAATTATCTTTTTTTAAAATCTGGATATACCAGACTTTATTGTTTTGAGCGATCGCCAGTTCTGAATGGTAGTTTAATCGTTGAAGTTACTTATTTGAGGAGTTCGCGGAAGTTCTCGCACCACCAACTACTTATGCCTAGTCGGTTGAGAAGTGTTCCCCACTCGGTGGTGTTTCGGAGCAAGTCGTCCATAATTGTTTCATTTTTCTCTATTATGTGCGTATGTGCATCCGTAGATTTCTAATGAAGTAATAAGCAGAAAAGAGAAGCCGTCATAAGAAAACTTACGTTAAAAATAACATGCACACGATTTTTTTCTCAATAGAAGTAAATTCCAAAGTAAACGTTTCTAGTAGAGAAGTAGAAGAGAACAGAAGCAGCGTATATTACTTCATTAGAAATCTACGGATGCACATACGCACATACTAGAGAAAAATGAAACAATTATGGGCGACTTGCTCCGAAACACCACCGAGTGGGGAACACTTCTCAAAAATAACCTGCAGTTGTTTCCTTCAAAATTCCTACATGCTCGAAATGTACATACATCAAGGTATATTTGTAGAAAATTTCACGAAAAAATATTCATTTTCCTGGAAGTTAAGAGGAATTTAAGTGGACTCTGTTGGAATTTCCGAAAATTGTCCCCCACCCCCATTCCAAAACACTTTCACCGAAATTTTTTGTATATTCGGAATCTACATAATAAATAATATATGCATAGAAAATTTCATTAAAAAATATTCATTTTTCTGAAAGTTATGACCTTCCAAAGTCGGGGTGGGGTAGAACTCTGTAGTTATGCCGTGTAGTATTCTAATTCAATGATCTAATATAAAATGTTTTCCTTTTCCACTTTCTCATCTTTCAATTAACATACTCCTCAATAACAACATTTGCAATCGCACAAAAGGCTATGGACTGATCGATAAGATTATTGAGCAAATGGGCAAAGTTTAAAATGTTTAGAGACTGGTAATGTTACAAACAAAGTGCCCCTAAATAACCCTTTCCTTGAATGAATACTTAGATATAATAGGCTCGGACGGGTTGGGGTGGGGGAAAATGAACTACTAGCTGGATTCGCCCAAATCACACTCTGCTATCTTAGAAGTTAGAAACGAAGAACACATTGAACGGTATTCTGACAGCATAGTTAAAGATATACATGGAAATTTGATGGGACGTCTTTGATCAATAGGTGTGGTCGATCTGTGTTGACTTGGAGCCAGACAAAATGATCAGCAATACTGTAGTTGCAGTGTAAGATATGTGTGTGTGTGATAATGAAAACAATTTCACATTAAACTAAAGCATCACCCAATACTTTTTGCAGACCATGAAATTATTCTTTCACAAGAACAGTATTAACATTGACTTCGAAAAGTTTCGGCCAGCTAAGCCATGATCGATCTATATATATATATATATATATATATATATATATATATATATATATATATATATATATATATATATATATATATATATAACGTTGACCACTAACGTGGACATTCAAAATATATATGGACATTTTAAATATATATATATATCTATATATATATATATATATATATATATATATATATATATATATATATATAGATAGATAGAAAAGATAATAAAAGAAAGAACGAGACCTCGATATTATGTAAATAGAGGAATTTATCTGTAAAAATGTGTGATGGCTACCGAATAAGTGTCACATATTTTTACATATATATATATATATATGGTGGGGGTAGCGTGTGGAGCTTGATACTGAATAAGGATTCCAAAGGCTGAGTATTCCGTCACCAGAGGGGGAGAAGTCAGAGAGATGTAGAAATGAAAGAGGATATTAGTATATTCCAGTTCATTAGCAGTTTCGAATGGGAATGTTTGGTGATAAACCATGCCAAGGGGTAGTGGAAGTTATCTTTTCCAGTTTTGAACTTCTTAATAAAAAAAAATAATAATCTGAACTGCATTACCTCGTGAGAAGAGAATAGGCAAAGAATATTAAAAAAAAAAGTTGGTTTTTTTTTAACCCTCGCAATTTTTTGCCCTTTACCTTCTCCTTAGGGTGTAGCTATTTCGAATCTCTGGCACTTTGTCAGCATCTGAATAAAATTTCTTCCGCATTTTCACTTTTCTTGGTCGCGAGTTAAATTCTTTCAGAGCTAACAAATATAATTATACGAGTAAAGTAATTTAACTGTCCATTTGCTATGTGGATATACAGCGTAAGGGTTTCACTTCCCAAACTTTAACGTTTCTGGTTGAATTATCAAATATGTAGGTTACTGTACTTGATGGCATTAAAAAAAAGAACTCGCAGGCATAATTAGATCAACCAATTTCAGCAGCGCATATTCAGGAAATAAGGTTTTTAGTGCATTAAAGTTTATGGGAGGCCCGACTTCACATATAGGACCTGAAGTGATTTTTTTGAGGTAATGCGTTTTAAACATCCTTACAATGAATATTTGTCGGTTAGTTCCTTGAATGGACGAAAAAATTTATTCAAAGTATGTACAGGAATGTATTTTACAAAAGAAAGACAAAAAAAAAAAGGAGGGGAGAAAGAAAAGATGAAAAAAAAAGGAAAAATAAACATCAATGCAGCATCAAGTACTTCAATTGGTCTCACACCACAAGGTTCAATGGATCCTACTGAAGCAAGCCAGCACGCTCGCAGCATAAGCACGGATGATGACAAAGCTGAAGCGATGGGACAGCCAAGCACCCTCACAGACATCACCTGTTACCTCGTTGAAGCGAGCTGCCAGCGATAAGAACTTTGCCGTTAGTGACCCCAGTCCCTCCAAACATCTCAAACGCCACAAGTCCCGGCGGCATTCAGAAAAGTTGAGCTTTTTTTAGTGGTAGTATCTGCAAATACCTTTTTGATGGATTATGATTATGTCGGAATTTAATGCGGAAAAAGAAATTAGTTTGCGCGCACATATCCATACTGATTCAAACATGGACACCAAATCGTTAATCGTTAATTAACGAAGTTAACATTTTCGTTAACGATTTCACTTTTAAGTCAACTTTGGAAATCATTATCGGACTAATTAACTTTCTACAAATATACCTCGGACTATGTAGATTCCGAAAACATACGAATTTAGGGGGTGGGGCAATTGGGGGTTACTTTTAAGGACCGTTCTCCACTCGGGTGTGTTTCGGAACAAGTCATCCATATTGGTTTCATTTTCTTCGTTTTGTGCGTTTGTGCATCCATAGATTTCTACTGAAGCAGCAGGCAATGAAACTGTCACCAGAAAACTCGTTATGCTAAAAATACCAGCTAAAGGTCTAAACGTTTCTAACAGAAAGACATTGAATAGAACTTTTGAACTTTTTAAAATACATATGTGTGTGTGAGAAATAGAGGGGGGACTAGAAATCTACAGATGCACAAACGCACTAAACGGAGAAAATGAAACCAATATGGACGACTTGTTCCGAAATATCCCCGAGTGGGGAACGGTCCTCAAAAGTAACCCCCTGTTGTTTTCCCCCAAAATTTCTGTTCTCAGAATCTACATAGTCCGAGGTATATTTGTAGAAAATTTCATTAAAAAATATCTATTTTCTTGAAAGTTAAGACGAATTGAAGTGGACGCCTGTGAATTTTCCGAAATTCCCCACTCACCCACTCCTAAAACACTTTCCTCCAAAAGTTTCGTATATTCGGAATCCACATGATATAACACATATTCGTGGAAAATTTCATTAAAAAATATCCATTTTTCTGAAAGTTATGATCATCCAAAGTCGGTGGGGCAGGAATCTGTAGTTATGCCCGTATTGTACCCTGCAAGCACTACAATAACGCGACGCAGAGTGGTTGGACAGTTTGACATGGTTTCTATGGCTAGAGGCCCTTCCTAATGCCAACCACTTTACAGTGTACTGGGTGCTTTCTTTTTTTCATGGCACCAACCCTAGTGAGGTCACCGAATTGCTAACAAGACTTAAGTTGCCCTTCGACTAGGTGGGGCTTCATAGTAGGTGATGAGAGGTTAAAGCATGAAAGAAGGGGCCCGCAGCGGGTTAATTTCTCAGAGCCACCATCAGCATGAATGATGGTTAAGTATTGTTGTAACCAGCTAAAGTAACAGCCTTTTGTTTTTGTTGTTGATTTCAGAGTCACCAGAAAAAAGGAAAGAGTCTTTGTATTTTACAGACGACACTGAAATGAGAGAAGGTATTGAAGAGTCGCTGCTGGAGAAGAAAGGTTTTGACAAAAAAGACATGGCTATAAAGTAAGCAGTGTGTTTGGGTGTGTGTTCATTTGTTCAGCTTTACGTCCGTTTTACTATGTTGGTATGAGATGGAAGAGTACTTATTTTTGAGGCAGTATTTTTAAAAACAGATACGCTTCCGGTTTCCAACCTTTTCTTGTTCTTCACAAATTAGGGAGTATTTTATTCCACTACTTTGAGTGCGCAAAGCTATAGGATGTAATGTTCACCAGACACATAAACATAGCAACACCATTTTTCCATTCAGACAATTCTCGTGCCGGTGGCACGTAAATAGCACCATTTGAACGTGACCGTTATCAACGTCGCCTTCCTGGCACGTGAAAAGACATTCGAGCGAGATCGTTGCCGGTGCCGCTGGACTGGCTCCTGTGCAGGTGGCACGTAAAATACACCATTTTGAGCATGGCCGTTGCCAGTACTGCCTGACTGGCCTTTGTGCCAGTGGCACGTAAAAGCACCCACTACACTCTCGGAGTGGTTGGCGTTAGGAAAGGCATCCAGCTGTAGTAACTCTGCCAAATCAGATTGGAGCCTGTCTTTACACGTGCCAGGAAGGCGACGCTGGGCATGTACATAATTCCTCATCTCTTAAATATAGAACTATATTCACAAATGTTATCATATAATGTTATCATATAATGTTATCATATAATGTTATCATATAATGTTATCATATAATGTTATCATATAATGTATTATAAGATGCAGAAATAAATTTATTTCTCAAACGCGTGATAATGCTACGCTTCTAAAAAAAAAAAAAAACTTTGTTTACTTTCATCGTAAAGTTGAATTTAACGTTAGCGTCTTATGAAGCTAAATTTATAAGTTCTAAAATTGCAGAAGAATTCTTTGCTGGGTAGTTTAGTTTAATGGTAAAACACTTGACGCGTAATCACAGAGATGTGAGTTCAAGTCTCATGGCTGGCCAGTAACGTATTTTTCTGCAATAAATGGATAATTTATCCTGATCTCGCTATTTATAGCATTATCACACGTTTAAGAAATAAATTTATTTCTGCATCTTACAATACATCTCAACGCTTCTAAAAAAAAACTTTGTTTGTTTACTTTCATCTTAAAGTTGAATATAATGTATTATGGTTGTGTACACATTGTGTTTATGTATCTGTTTCTCATTTGGTTTATTTTGTTTCCTATTAAGGTTTGCTGAGCGTTACTTTGTCAGTCCTCCAAAACGTTCTTACGGATGCCATATTCCGAATGTCTTCATGGCCTGGAAGAGAAGCAACTACGAGGACATTGACACACCAGCCATGAGCCAGTTTAACGGCACCGGTTCCTATGGTAACGGCGGTGGCATGCGCATTGCACCAGCAGCTCTTTTTGCTCATAACCAAAGTCCTGAGAAGCTGAAGGTTGGTAACATGATGACCGTTACTTCTTCATGTTGATGATATTACTGCTGCTGCTGTTGTTACTGTTGTTGTTGTTGTTGTTGTTGTTGCATGGTAACCACCCCATCCACTGATCCTGCAGATCAAAACAAGTTCTGGGCTTAATCTTCCAGACTTTTTATTTTCTTTTTTTTTAAACTTAATAGGCGCAGGAGTGGCTGTGTGGTAAGTAGCTTGCTTACCAGCCACATGGTTCCGGGTTCAGTCCCACTGCGTGGCTCCTTGGGCAAGTGTCTTCTGCTATAGCCTCGGGCCGACCAAAGCCTTGTGAGTGGATTTGGTTGACGGAAACTGAAAGAAGCCCGACGTATATAGGTATATATATATATATATATATATGTGTGTGTGTTTGTGTGTCTGTGTTTGTCCCCCCAACATCGCTTGACAACTGATGCTGGTGTGTTTATGTCCCCGAAGTAGCAGGAGCAGCAGCAGGTGATGATGATGATGATGATGATGATGCCTTTACCATCCCCGAGATCGACTTTGCCTTTCATCCTTTCGGGGTCAATAAAATAAGTACCAGTTAAACACTGGGGTTGATGTGATCAACTCATCCCCTTCCCCAAAATTGCTGCCCTTGTGGCAAGATTTAAAACCATTATTATTGTTATTATTATTATTATTATTATTATTATTGCGTGGCCGTTGCCAGTACCGCCTGACTGGCCTTCGTGCGGGTGACACGTAAAAGCACCCACTACACTCTCTGAGTGGTTGGCGTTAGGAAGGGCATCCAGCTGTAGAAACTCTGCCAAATCAGATTGGAGCCTGGTGTTGCCATCCGGTCACCAGTCCTCAGTCAAATCGTCCAACCCATGCTAGCATGGAAAGCGGACGTTAAACGATGATGATGATGATGATGATGATTATTAAGTCAACATGGTGGCAGAGCCGTTAACATGCCAGGCAAAATTCTTATCAGCATTTCATTTGTATTTGCCTTCTGAATTCAAATTCCACCGAGGTTGACTTTGCCTTTCATCCTTTTGGGGGTCAATAAGATAAGTACCATTTGAGTGCTAGGATCAATGTAATCAACTTACCCCCTACTCCAAATTACTGGCCCTGTAACCAAAATTTGCACTTCTTGCCAAGGATCATTTATATATAGTTTCCAGTTCTTTTTTTTTTTTTTTTTTTTTGCTTTTCTTTTTCTTCCAACAGGAGCTGTCTGATAAAATAACTAAACTGACGCATACCCATATTTTGGGTATCCATGGGGCATACTTGGAAGCGTTGTCAGTCTGGCTCGCACTGAAAGCTGAACAATCTCAGTTTTCTACCAAGGGGTTTGTGGACCAATTAAAAGAAAAAATGAAATTCTATGAAGATGAATATTCAAAGAGAGAAGAAAATAAGGACAAGTATGTTTGAAAATTTATTAACCTAGATGTTTGGGAGCATTTATTGCTTTTTTTTTTATTGTGTTGAGAATTTGTCATCATTGTCATCATCATCATCATCATCATCATCATCGTTTAACGTCCGCTTTCCATGCTAGCATGGGTTGGACGATTTGACTGAGGACTGGTGAAACCGGATGGCAACACCAGGCTCCAGTCTGATTTGGCAGAGTTTCTACAGCTGGATGCCCTTCCTAACGCCAACCATCAATGTTTTATAATCCGCTTTTCCATGGTTGCATGGGTTGGATGGAATTTGCTCAAGGTACATGCTTTCTGCTTTTTAACCTTTTAGCATTTAAACTAACCAAATCCAGCCAAAATATATGCCACCAGTTTTATGTTGAAACCAGCAAGATCCAGCCTCTCACGCCTCCTCTACAATGTCATTCTAAAAATAGTCAATCACATCAACAAGTTCTCAAAACTTTGAGAAAATTCATGATTAATTCAAAGGGCAAAGAACTAAGACCCCGCCATCTCGATCATGAATGATGATGGGATCCACCTAGAAAGTTCCCCTCCAAGGCACAAGTCTGAGCAAGGTTCTTTATGGAAGACCAGCAGTCACCCATAGACACCAGCCTCCCCTCTCCGCACCACCAATGTTATCCAAGGGAAAGGCAAAGGCTGATACAGCTTGGTACCAGTGATGTCACAGTTCATTTCGACAGCTGAGTGCACTGGAGCAACGTGAAACAAAGTTTCTTGCTCAAGAGCATAACACACAGCCTCCTCCTCATCATCATCATCATCATTCAATGTCCATTGTCCATGCTGGCATGGGTTGGACAGTTTGACCAGGACTGGTAAGCTGGAATGCTGCACCAGACACCAATCTGATTTGGCAGAGTTTCTACAGCTGGATGCCCTTCCTAATGCCAACCACTTTGAGAGTGTAATGGGTGCTTTTACGTGCCACATATATATATATATATATATATATATATGTAAAATATATATATATATATATACATACATATATATATATATATATAGAGAGAGAGAGAGAGATAGATAGATATATATACATACATACATATATGCACAGTATCTCATTGAGTTCTCTCTTTTCAGGAACTTAGATTCTGAAGAATCTCATTGTTATTCTCACAAACTCGACATCATAAAGTCATTTTTGGATAGAAAAGATGTCAGCGATGGAGAAGTTATAAAAGAACTGGGTAAGAGAAGTCTTACTGATCTATTTTGTAATCGTTGCTATTATTTAGCCTCAGCAAGGAGACAAACTGGCAGAATTGTTAACACATCGGATAAAATGCTTCGTGGTATTTCTCCCCGTTCTTTACATTTTGAGTTCAAATCCTGCTAAAGTCAATTTAGCCATTCGTCTTTTTTGGAGTTGATGAAATAAAGAACCAGTCAAGTACTGGGGTAGATATAATCAACCTGTTCCTCCTACCCCAAATTTCAGGCCTGGTACTTATCAAAGAACATATTATATAACCTCAAGCCTGCTCTGAACAGGCAGACCAATGATCAAAGGCATTCCTGCCATGACCATCCCGTTTGTTCCCAACATATTCTTTTCTGAGAAATACAGGTGCAGGCATGGCTGTGTGGTTGGTCAAGAAGTTTGCTTCCCACCCATGAGGTCTCGGGTTCAGTCCCACTGGGCAGCATCTTAGACAAATGCCCCAGGTTGACCGAAACCTTGCGAGTGGATTTGGTTGACAGAAACTAAATGAAGGCAGCGAGCTGGCAGAATCGTTAGCACACCGGGCGAAATGCTTAGCGGTATTTTGTCTGCCGTTACGTTCTGAGTTCAAATTCCGCCGAGGTTGACTTTGCCTTTCATCCTTTCGGGGTCGATTAAATAAGTACCAGTTACGCACTGGGGTCGATATAATCGACTTAATCTGTTTGTCCCCTCTGTGTGTAACCCCTTGTGGGCAATAAAGAAATAAGAAACTAAATGAAGCCTGTTCTGTGTGTGTGCGTGCGTGCATGCATGCAAATCCTTGTCTTGACATCACATGGTGGTTGCTGTTGTTTTGTCTACAAAATGTCTCCTTTTCAACAAATAACATTTTCCTTTTTACCCATTTCTTTATATTTTCTTTCTTTCCCTTATATCATTTGTATCTTCCCCCCCCCCCAACACACACACACTCACTCTCTCTCTTTCTGTCTTTTTGTTTTTGCTTCTTTGTGTCTTCTTCCTTAATTTCTTTCTTTCGTTCTTTCATTGCAGGTCATGGTGTGTCTTCACAGTCTTCAATCCCCACTGCTGTTTATGCGTTCCTGAGGTCAGTTGAGGATTCTAAAACTGTACCGGTCAGTACTGCTTTTTGTTTGCATCTAAATTTCAGAATAATTGTAATTTCCACTTCCTGAAAGATATTTGTAGAAAATTCCATTAAAACTATTCATTTTTCTGAATGTCATGAGGAAACAGTCAATTGGTGTGAATTATCCAAAAGTCCTCATCTGCTTCCCTCTAAAAAATATTTATCACAATAAATTCCGATATAGTCATACTTTATACCATTGGAATGGTATTTGTATAAAAATTTCATTGTAAAATAGGTGCAGGAGTGGCTGTGTGGTAAGTAGCTTGCTTACCAACCACATGGTTCCGGGTTCAGTCCCACTGCGTGGCACCTTAGGCAAGTGTCTTCTACTATAGCCTCGGGCCAACCAAAGCCTTGTGAGCGGATTTGGTAGACGGAAACTGAAAGAAGCCCGTCGTATATATGTATATGTATATATATATATATATATATATATATATATATATATATATATATATATATATATATATATATATATATATATACAAGAATAAGGGCAGGGAATCGTCAATTAATAATAGAATTAATAATTAACAATTTTGCCAAGTAGTTCAGTATGAAAAAACCTTTATCGGTAAAACCATTTATCATCATAAATATACAGGGATTAGCATTGAGTTGCTTCTCCAACATACTGAAAATTTAGAAATAGCAGTCAATAGTAGTTTAGAATCAGTAGTTCTTTGACTGCTATTTCTAAATTTTCAGTATTATATATATATATATATATATATATATATATATATATATATATATATATATATATGTATGTGTGTATTTGTGTGTCTGTGTTTATCCCCCCAACATTGCTTGACAACCGATGCTGCTGTGTTTATGTCCCCGCAACTTAGCGCTTCGGCAAAAGAGACCAATAGAATAAGTACTAGGCTTCCAAAGAATAAGTCCTGGGGTCGATTTGCTCAACTAAAAGGCTGTGCTCCAGCATGGCTGCAGTCAAATGACTGGAACTAGTAAAAGAGTAAAAGAGTAAATATTCATTTTCCTGAAAGCTATGAAGAAACAAATTCAAATTTCCACAACAAATTCCAATATAATCATACTTTATATAATCTAAATGGTATTTCTAGAAAATTTCTGGGAGTTATGAGGAAACAAAAGCCAGGGTGGGGGGCATGCTTGTGTAGGCTTCACGTCAAACATGTATAACACTCACTGCACTGATTGTGACAGTTAATCCAACCCAATCTTGGTATCTGATTTTTTTTTTATCTAACCAGCATCGCAACGGATTTGAAAGAACGGTAATCTATGCAATTTCTCTCGGAGGAGATACTGATACTATTGCAACGATGGCTGGTGCAATTGCAGGTGCATTCTGGGGTGAAGAAAGCATACCGAAACCTTGGCAACAAAGTTGTCAAGGTTTGGACACAGCAGAGAAAACAGCAAAGAGTTTGTACCAATATGTCACTGAACAAAGTTAAATAAAATGATCATAAAATCTAATTGTTTAAGACTTAACCCGGCTTTCTTTTTCTTTTCTTTTTTTTATTTCTCGCCTGACTGGCCTTCATGCTGGTGGCACGTAAAACACCCACTACACTCTCTGAGTGGTTGGTGTTAGGAAGGGCATCCAGCTGTAGAAACTCTGCCAGATCAGATTGGAGCCTGGTATAGCCATCTGGTTCACCAGTCCTCAGTCAAATCGTCCAACCCATGCTAGCATGGAAAGCAGACGTTAAACAATGATGATGATGATGATGATATACAGAATGGTTTCCCAACTTCTTTTTGCCAAATGCCCAAAACATTAGCCTATATACAAGAGTGGCTGTGTGGTAAGACGCTTGCTTCCCAACCACATGGTTCTAGGTTCAGTCCCACTTTGTGGCACCTAGCGCAAGTGTCTTCTACTATAGCCTGGGGCCAGCCAAAGCCTTGTGAGTAGGTTTGGTAGATGGAAACTGAAAAGAACCTTGTGTGTGTGTGTGTGTGTGTGTTCCCCACCACCATTTGACAACTGGTGTTGGTGTGTTTACATCCCTGTAACTTAGTGGTTCCGCAAAGAAACCAATAGAATAAATATCTGGCTTAAAAAAATAAAAAGGGTTTAACTTTTATCATTCACAAAGCCAGTGAGAAAGAGAAATCCTAGAGATGGGGTTAAGTTTCTCAACTATTCTACCTCTTCAAAAAAGGGTTTTCTTTGTTGGTATGGACTGGATTGTTTGATAGGAGCCGGCAAGTCAGACAGCTTCAGCATGGATCTTACATCTGGATGCCCTTCCTAATGCCAGTGCTGGGTGTCTTTTACTTTGCACCAGCACTGGCAATGTCACCAGGTAACAGACAAGACAAGACACCCTCAGCTGAAGTAGGAATGCTATTGAGGAAGGTGGCTTTATGCCAGATGATGAGAAGTTAGAATATGAATACAAGGGACAGAAATAGGGGTTTTGTATGTATTAAATAAATTAGCTAATTCATCTTCATGAATGTCATAATATCTAATCTGTGTTTCCTAGAACTATTTTGGATTCAATGGATTGCATTACTGAGCCAGCAGAATTGTTAGCATGCCAGGCAAAATGCTTAGAAGCATTTCGTCTGTCTTTACATTCTGAGTTTCGTCTGTCTTTACATTCTGCATGGCCGAATGGTTAGGTAACTGGGCTTTTGATGTTAAAAGTTGTGGGTCTGATTCTGGGCCAAGAGGTGTATTATGCCTCTGAGCAAGGCTATTTCTTGTTTCTCCGGTTCATTCAACTGCACCAGCTGCAATTGGGTTGTACCCCTTACAACAGACAGGCATTTCATTCAGGGTGGACAGCAGGAGAAACTTTGGCCTAATGAGCCGGCAGGTTTTCAATAGTTGTACTTAGCCTATTAGCAATATTTAAATATTAGGTTAACAAAAACCTTGGATGGAAAAGTCAAAGGTTGCCAGTGTGACTCAAACCCACATCTGTAAACATGACAAATGTTCTACCTTTGCATCAAAGCAATCTTTTGAAAGTCTCCATCCACACTATTATTTAAAGTCTTAGCTACCTCAAGTTACACCATTAAAAACGATTTACTTCATGTCTCACAAAGTCTCTTAATTCTTATAATGTAATTAACATACATTTTTTTCTTTATTCTCAATCTGTTAAAAATCTAAATGTAGTCATTACTGGAAACTATTTTGTTTTCACTGCTCACATGGCTAAAGATATATTATATAAGACTGTATACTGCTGTATTAGGATGAAAGATGTACGCACATTTTTGATAAACCTATGGCTACTATTATTAGAAGTTAGTGAGGAAGTTGTGAATGAATTGTAATTCACCTAATTTCATTGGCCTAATTTCACAGAGCTATTAATACATGTGAACATGAGTCAGTACATTTATATAGTCATAAACCATGTTGTACTCCAGTGATTATTACCTAACTGTTGACCTTGTGCAATTACGCAAATGAATTTGTGCCTTACTACTTAGATATTTGAACTTCAATATGGATCCTTCAGCCATCATCCAAATCAGTTGAAAAGGCCTTCATGAGCATAATTTCACAGCGAGACTAAATATATTTATAAATATGTCTGTATTTATTTAGGGTTCTAATATAGGCCCAAGGGCCAGCAATTTTGAAGGAAAGAGTTCTAATAAAGGGACAAGACCAACAATTTTGAGGGGAAGGGCTATAAGTATACCATGGTAGAAAGTTTCTTCCCTAAAGTACAATATAGCGAAACTGACCCTAAACTTTTGTAGTTTCGAAGCATACATCTTAACCACATACAATCATACTTGCATTAGTTTTTACATTCTAAGTTCAAATCTCTCTGGGAACAACTTCACTCATCTCCCAAATTTCAGACGATGTGTCAATATTAGAAATTGTTTTTTTGTCAGATAATCACCCGCATTGATTGCCGTGCTTAACAATCTACTTTTGTTTCATCTATAAGCACAGAATAGTGAATGGGTCAATGATAAATTTTTGGCCTTTTACTCAAGCTATAACCCTTCCCCTCGAAATTACTGGTTTTGTACCTCTGTTAAAACCCTTCTGCTCAAAATTACTGGCCTTGTTAGAATCCTTCTATTAAAAACTGTTAGCCTTATGCATACGTTAGACCCTTTCTCCTCAAAAATTTCTAGCCTTATTATCTGTCTTAGAATCCGATCAATGGAACAGCCTGCTCGTGAAATTAACGTGCAAGTGGCTGAGCACTCCACAGACACGTGTACCTTTAACGTAGTTCTCTGGGATATTCAGCGTGACAAGGCTGACCCTTTGAATTACAGGCACAACAGAAACAAGAAGAAAGAGTGAGAGAAAGTTGTGGTGGAAGAGTACAGCAGGGTTCGCCACCATCCCCTGCCGGAGCCTCGTGGAGCTTTGGGTGTTTTCGCTCAATAAACACTCACAACGCCCGGTCTGAGAATCGAAACCGCGATCCTATAACCGCGAGTCCGCTGTTCTAACCACTAGGCCATTGCGCCTCCACGCTGGTCTTGTTAGTATCCATAATAAAAAAAAACATTATTAATGGGCAATAACTCCGTTAATATAGGTGGCGCAACATCACTTATTAATTAAGTCCCTTTAATATTTCTTCTCACCTGTCCGACTGAGGAACCTTTCTTGGTTGAGAAGACGTAATGAGTTGCCGGAGTCTTTTAAAACGTTTTTAACATTTAGCAACATAATAAATAACTTTATTCCTTGTTCAATCCATTTGTTTTTCCTTCTCCTATTCATAACCGAAGAATGTCGACAGCCGTAGGAAGAGGTCGCGGCAGAGGCCGAGGGATTTTGTCTTTGAGTAAAGTTGCTCCGTCGCCGAATCATAAAGTTGGTGGCAATTGTTCGGATTTAGAAACTTCTCTTCCAAACAACGAATTCAACATTGCTTCGAATCCTTCCGAGGACGACGATGCACCAACGGTTCCACCACAATTAAGGTTATTAGTCAAACCTACAGGCCAGGTTGATTGTCACGAAGAAAAGGTATTTCCTTCATTTACCTATTATTATTAATATTCCATTTTTTTCCATCTTTTAAATGTTTTCTTGTGTATTATATATATATATATATATATATATATGTGTGTGTGCGTGTTATATATATATGTGTGTGTGTGTGTGTATGTTATATATTATAGACGCGAATGGGATTATAGTAGATATGTGTATTGCGTATGTATCATCTGTAGATATATATGTACGAATATATAATATACAGATATGTATAACATATATATATATCCCTGGGTGTGATATACACGTCATATACAGACACGTATATGCATATATACATACATACATACATATAGTTTTAGGGAAAAGAACCAAGGTTCATGAACTCATCGATGAAAATCCACTGTCACGTATAGAAAAATTAATAATTAAAAGCACAATAAATGAGTATACTATAATACAAAGTAAATATCATAAGATAAAGATAATATATATACATATATGTATGTATACGCGTGTCTCTATATGACTTATATGTATAAATCTGTTTTATATTATCTTTGCGGCCCTAATCCACGTTTTAAAACTCGCCCGAAGTCCTCTTTGAAAGCTATCATATTTTGAAGAAGATATTCTTCACAGATCATAAGAAATCAATATAATAATACTTTATTTTTGTTTGGATCAAAATATCCCAAAACAATTTTAATTGATTTTTCTTTCTTTGTGTGATTTATTATTATTATTGTTGTTTCCCCCACTGATCTATTGAATCTCTCTCTCTACACACACATTGTCAACAATTAACAATACATTCTTGCATTTCATATATCGTTGACATTTTTTGCACATTGGAGAAGCACATGCCAAAGGAATGAACGATGCAACAACCTTCTCGTTACAAGGAATTCATTCCTAATTTAGAAATAATTATATTTCGAGATTGTTTTTCAGTGCAAGTGTTGAAATACGATATGATGTCTACTATAGTATATATATATATATTATATGTGTGTGCGTATATTACAATTAAACAAAGAATCAATTATTCACTGCTTAAAATTAGTCAGTCTGGGGTGCCTCATTTATATCATAAAAATATTTCGAGCAAGAGGCAAGTTACCCCGGACTAGTTGAATATGCAAAAAAAAATTAAAAGCATTTGACAGGTTGCACATGAAGATCCGTTACTTTGGCAGAGACGGGTGTAGTCGCACTCTCGTGGGATTTAGCTGACTGGTTATTATTATTATTACTACTACTACTGCTGTTGTTGTTTAGTCACTGGTCAGCCTTGATTCAGTAAATTTACCACCAGAGATATTCCTTTAATGACTATTTCGTTTTGTTTTACGAAGGATGGAGGTTTGGCCTTTTTTCTTTCTTTCTTTGACAAGTCGCAAGAATAATTCGTTACTTTTAACAGAGCTAGTTGTTGTCACACTCTACTGAAATTTACCTTATCAATTACTATTGTTGTTCAAGCCACTGGTCAAGCTTTGACCAGTAGGAGACGTTCTTCGTGATTTGGCTGTTGTTTCTAGCGTGTCGCGCGTTCGCGTTGAGGTCCCCCCCCCCCCACGTTGGTTTCGTCTCTTATCTTTTCTCGGACGAAAGGAAGGCAAAATCATTCTAATGAGAATTAAACACAACAGTTTAGGCACCGAACTATATAAGCAGCAAGGCTGTCTGTCTTTTCTCTTATCCACTTACCATAGTTTCAAGTAGCATATTTGAGTACATTCCATTGTACTCTACAGTACTCTACCAATTATAGATAGATAGGTAGAGAGATGCATGCATATTTATGTATGTATGGGTGTAAATGTGTGTGTGTGTGAATGTATATATGCATATAAATAAATGTTTATGCTTATGAATATATATGTCTGTATTTATCTACTATATAAATGCGTATGCATTTATATACTCATAAATATGTGCACATATATATATGTGCGTATATACATATACTCGTGTATATGTATATACACATGCTCTCTCTCTCCTTCTCACACACAAGGTTATGGTTACTTCTAGAAGGTAGAGAACTCGCACACACGTTTAACTTATTAATTTTTATCATTGAAGTAATTGAAGGTACAATTCCTCACAGTGGCTGACCAATTCCATCCCTGTCAGTCGCCTGTTTTCGGACCATGTCTCAAAATCGCCTTCAAATCACACCTTCCTGGCTTAAAAAGCTGGGGAAGTATACATTGGATAATCAAGGCGCAGGTAGCCACGGTTGGAACGCTAATCATCATCGTTGTACCGAATTTAGGCTAAACACCATCATGCACACACACACACACGATAGACAGACAGACAGATTGATATAGAGAGAGTGTGTAGTTTTTTTTTATCTAATTTTATTATAAATTAAATATTATGTATAATTAGTCGTGTAGCTAGTTAAGTGTGGGCGTGTGAACTGGTCCGCCCCGGGCGACGCTTTTATAGAGGGCGGCATTTTTGAGTCGGCTGTGTCAAATTGCATGAGTTCGGGGTCCCATGGTAGCGTGGGCGACAAACTGAAGAGCCGCCCCGGACAACACACACACACACTCTCTTTCTCTCTCTCTGCCACTGGCATGTACGTATGTGTGTGTGTGCGTATGCATGTCTATATCTGTGTATGCGTGTTTGTTTTTAAATGCATCGAGCTGTTTTCTGTATGAAATTCTATTTCCAATCTTGAGACTGCAAAATCAGTTCGTGAAACACACACACACACACACACACACATATACACGCACACTCACTCACACACACACTTACACACTCACACACACACACATACATTAATCGTCCAATATGGCGTTTCGATATAAACAAAAATGAATCGATTAGTTTGTCAATAATGACATGTGTGTGTGTGTGTTGTCAGAGGCGTTTGGAAAATATTTTTTCATGTCTTTTAATTCATACCTGCTTTAACTGAAATTCAATCATTGCTGCACAATTTGACAGACGTCTACCGAAATACGATACGTTAGCACATGCCTGAATTTTTTTTTATTTCCTGACAATTCATCAACGCACACCATCATTTCGATCATGTGTGCGATTCACTCATTCGTGACGCTGGAACCGTTGTACAAATAAACGCACCGTCTACGGTTGTTGTTTAACCCCAGGTCAGCTCTGATTGAGCAAACCGATGATCAGAAATGTTCTAGTCGTGATCATCCCGTCCTTGGGAAAATTCGAAGCTAGGTTTCTCAATGTGTCATGTTTTTTTTTTCCTTCTCAAAGATAAATGGTGTTACAATCTCGCTTACTTTATACACGCTGGGGAAACCGGTTTAAAACTCTCTGGCCTTCTGCGTTCTAGAGTTTATGGCAGAGCTAAGCCTAAGGCAGTAGAGGGAGATTTGACTGCTATTTTCAGAATGGTACAGCGACCGAATACAGAGTCGCTGTTTTTTATTTGTTGCATGGTTGCTGTTTGGCACCAAGTCAGTTCCTCATCGAACGAACCGATGATCAAAAGGCGTTCTCGCCCTAAATGGAGGAAATCTGCCTTGAGCGCCATTTCTGAATCTATCGCATTTTTTTAAAACGGCGATGGTGGGAGGGTTACAATTATTATTTTCAACAAGTGCAGTGACTGCCTATAGGATGGCTGTATTTATTATCATTGTTATTGTTTAGCAGATCAATAATCAATAACGTTGTAGCCGCGACCACTTCGTTTTTTGAGTATATCCAGGGCTACATTTCTCAATGTGACGTATTTTTCCTAAGAGGGAGTTTTGACTGACATCTTCAGCAGGCACGGCGGTCGCTTTTATTATTGTTGCAAACTTACGATCAAAGACGTTCTAACCGTGACTGTGTATCTGTGTCTGTGTTTATAGATAGCTGTGTCCGTGTGTTGATAGATAGGTGTGTGTGTGTGTGTATGTGTTGATAGACAGATAGGTGTGTGTGTGTGTGTGTTTATAGATAGATGTGTGTATGTGTGTCTGTCTGTGTTGATAGATAGATAGGTGTGTGTTTGTGTCTGTGTTTGTCCCTCTCGAACTCTTGACAACCTGTGTTGCTGTATTTACATCCCCGTAACTTAGTGGTTCGGCAAAAGAGATCAATAGAATATGTACCAGGCTTAAAAATAAACAGATACTGGGGTTGATTTGTTCAGCCCAAATCCTTCGAGGCTGTGCTCCAGCAAGGCCACAGTCTAATGACTAGAACAAATAAAAGACAAAGTCTGCATAGGTCATCACTTGAGAGAAAAACAATGATGTAATGTTTACCTTTCATGACATTATGACTGGTCACTTGATGCCTTCAAGGACCAATGGAATATAAAAAAAAATCCTTTACTTGAAAAGAGATAAGATTTGGCAACAGGAAGTGCATTCAGTCATAAAGTACTACTTGAAATAAGTTTCCTGTCTACTCAATACTAGCATTGTAGGAACAAACCCATATGTTCGTTTGTTCATTTAATGTCTAATTGTTTTGAGTAAGAGATGGGAGCTTGTCATTGTATTTGGTATTAAAATAAAAGCAGGCAGACCTAGATGAAAGACATTCTTTGTGTTGGTGATTCTTTTATAAGTGGGGGAGAAGGACTTGCACACAACTAAGTGTAAATTTGCATGTATGTATGTGAAGGCGCATGGTTCAGTGGTTAGAGTGTCATGCTCACAATCATGAGGTGGTGAATTCGATTCCCAGACCGGGCTGTGTGTTTTGTTCTTGAGCAAGCCACTTTATTTTATGTTGCTCCAGTTCAATCAGCTGTAGAAATGAGTTGTAATGTCACTGGTGCCAAGCTGTATCAACCTTTGCCTTTCCCTTGGATAAAATCGGTGGCATGGAGAGGGGAGGCTGGTATGCATGGCCGACTGCTCGTCTTCCATAAACAAACTTTTCTGGACTTGTGCTTCATAGAGAAAGTTCCTAAGTGCAATCCCATGGTTAGTCATGACCGAAGGGGATTTTTACCCTATGTGGGTGTGTTTGACAAGAAGAGGACTGAGGAAAGGTGAATGGCATGGGCATTTAGATTTTGTTCAGTTCTCTCCTTTACAAATGTACAAGGGACTGCTGAAAGGTCCCTGGCTTTGGGTAAAAGAAAATAGAGGCGGATCAGTTAATTATGATTTTATTCAACATATTCCCTTCTCAGGTTCACACACTTGTAGTGATCCTTCAGTTTTTCTATGCCCTGTAAAAAAACTCGAAAGGTTTGGCCTCCAACCAAGCCTTTCATGACACCCTTAAAGCCAGGAACTTTTCAGCACCTCCTCGTATTTATGCCTGCAACTATGTCTAATTAATTTTCTGGATTTTTTCTTTTTTTTAGTTCTGTGAGCAAGTTAGTCAACACATTGAAAAGCTATCTTTCGATGCTCAAGACAGGGACCTCGATGTCATTGAAAAGCTGACCCGTGAATGTGCCCGTGACGAGAACAATATCCAGCAAGTTATTAAGGTTATATACAACAAGAGTTTAGTTGACTTAGATTTTGCTCGTACAGGGGTTATGATTTGTGATCGACTCTCCAAAATTGATGGTGATGGGCTTAAATACCGCACACACTTGTTAAATCTTTTACAGAATGACTTCACAGGTGAGTTAGTTGCTTATTTCTTTTGCTTATTATTCCTATATCAAATATTCTATCTCAGATGCCTTTCTTGATTCCACCTGAATCCTTTTGTTACCATATCATCATCATCATCGTTTAATGTCCGCTTTCCATGCTAGCATGGGTTGGACGATTTGACTGAGGACTGGTGAACCAGATGGCTACACCAGGCTCCAATCTGATTTGGCAGAGTTTCTACAGTTGGATGCCCTTTCTAACGCCAACCACTCCAAGAGTGTAGTGGGTGCTTTTACGTGCCACCGGCACGAAGGTCAGTCAGGAGGTACTAGCAACAGCCACGCTCGAAATGGCATATAAAAACAAAAGCAATTTTTACTTGTTTATTTAAAATATATTTTAATATATAGTAAAATGCATGATATAGTTTGAAAAGATATAACAACAAAATATTTTTTTTTTAATTGGTACTGCCTTCCATTTTTTGTCTCATTTTCATTATTTCTTTTCAGATATACAACAACATTGGCAAAAGGTGAAGCAAACAGATCCTGAACAACAGTGTAAGTTTTTATTTTTAATTATTTTATTTACCAACTCTGATTTTATGGATCCTCTGAAAGTTCCTTGGTAACCTTTTCATTTGAAATAATCTTATCCTTTTAAAAAAAAATTCATCATCATCATTTAATGTCCATTGTCCATGCTGGCATGGGCTGGATGGTTTGACCAGAGCTGGCAAACTGGGGAGTTGCACCAGACCCACCAGCTGGAGGCCTTTCCTAATGCCAACCACTTTTACAGAGTGTGCTGGGGCACTTTTATGTGGCCCCACACAGGCGCTTTTACATGGCACTGTCACAAGTGCTTTACCCCACCAGAGGGACCAGTCTTAACACTTCTTCTGCGGGGCACGGGTCTTCTTGAGTACAGCAAGGTGCCAGGCATCTTGATCCTCTCACCTGAAAAGTTCAGCATTCTGAAGTCACTCTTCAGAACTTCATCCCATGTCTTCCTGTGTTTTCCACTTCCATTTGTTCCATTTGAGAGATCAGCACTTTTTTATGGAGCTGTCGGCATGCATCCACATCACATGACCAAACTTGCACACAGTAACCAATTCCTCTTATGCCTAACTTCTCTTTCGGAACACTAGCACTCTGTTGAACTCGTAAACTTACATTACACATCTTGCAATGCATACTAGCCTCACTCCTTTCTAACTTTCCCATATCCTTTGCGCTCAAGGCCCACATCTCACTACCATGTTGAATTGTCTATTATAATTAATTTTAAATCAATAAAGTCATCCATTTTATTGCTTTTTTTTTTTTGTCTTTCTGTTTTCACAGTCAAAGAAAATTTACATGCTACCTCCCATGAGAAGTTTAAAGGACTTGTAGTGTTTCTGTGCCATGTTTATATTACTATGACAACCGTGAAGGGAGAAACTTTCAGAGTCCTTGTCAATCCCATCTTTCAGTGTTTGGAAATGTTGTTGGAATCGGCTACAAGTGACGACCTGGAAATACTCAATAATTTAGTAAGAAGATTCCTTGTTACTTTAATTCTTTCATTATTATCATTGTTCTTAAACATCATCCTCAACGTCATCATCATCATTTTTTAACATTATCCTTCCATGTTGGTATGGGTTGAATGGTTTGACAGAAGCTGGTAAGTCACAAGACTGTGCCAAGCTCCAATATCTACTATGCCGTGGTTTTTGTGGCTGGGTGCCCTTCCTAATGCCAAACACTTTACAAAGGTCTACTGGATGCTTTTCAAGTGGCACCAGCACCATTGAGGTTACCAAGTAACTTGCAATGTGAGTAGTATTAAGGGTGGTGGCTTTGTGCAGGTGATGAGAGGTCAGATCATGAATAAAGGGACAGGAATAGGTGCAGTGGAGGAGATACCTCAGCTGGAGAGAGTATTTGACTGTGGCCATGCTGGAGCACTGCCTTTGTAGTCGAGCAAATTGACCCCAGAGCTTATTCTTTGTAAGCCTAGTACTTAATCTATCAGTCTCTTTTGCTGAACTGCTAAGTGATGGGGGACGTAAACACACCAGCATTGGTTGCCAAGCGATGTTTGGGGGGGGGGGATAAACACAGACACACGACCATATGTATACATATATACAACAGGCTTTTTTCAGTTTCTGTCTACCAAATCCACTCACAAGGCTTTGATCAGCCCAAGGTGCCACGCAGTGGGACTGAACCTAGAACCAAGTTGTTGGTAAGCAAGCTACTTACCACACAGCCACTCCATTTTAAAATTCTCTCTTTTGGATGATTAATTATATTATAATGACACCTCCCTGTCCGAGGGACCCTCTACGTAATTATCCTGCTTGCTAGAAATCACACCTTACCATCTTAAAATGGGAAGGACATGGTAACCAATGTAGTTCTTGAGCTACAAAAATGACTGGAGTTTTTGAAATACATTTGATATTAGATCTGCTCAATCAGAGCCTAAACAAAAACCATGCAACACTCCTTTCCATATTAACTGCCATAAACTCTCATGCATTCATTTTAAAAGCATGACTACTATGAGGTTTCCAAGAAATACCGGGATCCCTATAACCTTACGTTTCTTTTTCCCACTTCAGCTTCAAAGCGTGGGCAAACAGCTAGACACTGATGAACCTGACAAAATGCAAGACCTATTCAACAAAATCCGTTTGAAAATTATTCAAGGGTAAGACAACATTTTCTTGATTTAAATAGTGATCTATTTTTGTTGTATAAGAAAACTTTTGTGTCCGATTTACTTCACATCAGTAGTGGTGGTGATTGGCAGATGGCTGTAGATTTAGAGAAAGTGCAAGCCATTTAGGGGCCACCTCAGAACCTCTTTGGTTCTTGTTTTACCTAGGAAAGATAAAGTTAACAATGGCAGGATTGTAACTAAGAATAATGCCATCTACTTACATTTGTGCTACATCAACCATCATCATTTAATGTCCATTTTCTATGCTGCCATGGATGGGTTGGATGATTTGACTGGATCTCATAAGGCCAGGGGCTGCAACAGACTCCATTATCTGTTCTGGCATGGTGTCTACAACTGGATGCCCTTCCTAATGCCAACCACTTTACAGAGTCGTACTGGGTGGTATTGTTATTTTGACAAGTCCTTTACTTGAAAAAGAGTTGAGTGTTAGCGACAGAAAGGGCATTCAGCTGTAATATATTTATCTAACATGAAAAAAAAAAAAACAACTAGAGGTATAGATCTGTGGGTATAGGGTTTGCTTTGTCAAACCATCTGACCCATGCCAGCATGGAAAACGGACATTAAATGATGATGATAATAACATTTAAGAGATGAGGAATTACGTACATTAGACGGATATTTGTCTTCGTCTTGCCCACGGGCATATGGCGTAGTAGTTAAGAGCACAGGCTACTAACCCCAAGATTCCGAGCTCGATTCCAGGCAGTGACCTGAATAGGAATAAGAACCCAGGTTCGAAATTTCCCTAAGACCCCTGATGAAGGCTGGAGGATATATCAGCCGAAATGTGTTAATAACAAACAAGATGAGGACAAATATCCGTCAAATGTAAATAACATTTGAATTAAAAACTTTGTGTCTATAATTATCCAAATATGTCAATGTCATTTTGATTTTTGTTACAGGTCCAGTCCGCAGGTGCGTTGTTACCTACTAGAGATTATAGAGATCCAAGCCCACAACTGGAAAATGCTTCCTTCTGACATAACTAGATTTTATTGTGATACTGCAGCAGATATTTTGGCTGGTATGGTAGTCTGAGGCATTGAAGTAGCTTTTAGTCAACAAACAATGAAGATTGTCATAACAGTTGCTTCTTCCGAATCTCCCTCAAGCAACTACAAAAAAATTTAAAAAATAATTTTTTATTTTGTTTTTTTTTTATTATTTATAACTGTAAACCAATCAACATTGTTTAAGTTGTCTACCAAATGGAATTTTTGTAAACTTTCAATTAAATACTGATTACAGTTTTATTTGTTGTTCTTCTATATTCTCATTTAGTATTTCATCATTGTTTGGATTTTGTGTTCAGCCTCACTGCGTGGCACTTTGGGCATGTCTACTACTGAATTTGGCAGATGGAAAACGCACAAAGCCCATTGTATATGTGTCTATTAATATTTACTATTGTGCTTAGCTTGACATAGTTCTTAGCTATATAAGATGAATTTGGATATTTCCTGTCAAGAAAATTATCCATTTAGCTCTGTACTTTTAAAGGCATTTGAAATATAAAATCCCTGAGGATCTAGCTACAGGAAGAGGTTTCCAGTTGCAAAAATAGTAACAAACAAATACAATTTAAAGAGAAAAAAACAGAACATTACTTGCACGTCAGAAGGGCAGAGATCTGGGAAAAAAAGATTGTGTTTAATATCAAAATTTATTAAATTATATTATTTCTTTCAAAACGTAAATATTCCATCATTATCATTTCATACAAATTATGTTAAGTGATATGGGAATTTATTTTCTTTCCTATCGATTGAGAGAGAAAAAAAAAAGATTTTTTTTTTAAAGACAAGCATCTCCAATGAACATATTATAAACAAAGACACAGACACACGTTTCTGTCAATACATTTTCTTTACAACTGAACTTAATAATAGACCTAAAATCTTTTGATCTTTTTTTTTTCTTGCTTGTTTGCTTTCAAAATAAATGCAAATTCTCTCCATGCTATTTATTACTGTGTTGTGATCAAGTATTGCAAACGCAAGTCAAAAAAACACATTCCACAAACAACAAACTGCCCGTTCTGTAAGTGAAGCAAACCTCCTTGGTTTTAAATTGCAAATTATCAAATGAATATAAATGCACATTGGATTTTTTTTCCTTCTTAAAAGTTAAAATTCTAATGGAAGAAAAAACATTCTATCTTAAATACATATTTTAAGTGATAAAAGAAAAGAAGGGAGAAAACTTTAACAATTTTTTTTTTTCTTTTTGGTCTTTTTAAATACTTTCCTCAGAAATTATACGACTGAAAAATTTCTAAATGTAATAAATCTGTTTATGCAATAATTAAAAAGTTACAAAGTATCCTAATTTTTAAAAGATTGTTATTTTTTTGGAAGCTACAAGAAAATATTGTATAGGTTACACGTGGTTTTGATCTGAAATTAATTTCATATATATAATAGATGAAGAATGGAGTATATGGCATTACATTTATTCCATGGTTTACAATTTTTTCTACTACACACAGGAGACCAAACAGCATGTCTGTAGACTTGGATGATAAAGATTTAGTCATATACATTGTGTAATGTATATTACATAATTGCTATGGCAGTCATGTAATCCTAACCAAGGAGATAAATATAATATCCTATATAGCATACATATATGGCTGTGTGGTTCACAACCATGTGGTTCTAGGACTCAATCCCACAGCATGGCAGCATCTTGGGTTAGTATCTTCTATTGGCTCAGGTCAACCATGGGCTTTGTATGAGAATTTGGTATACAGAAACTATATTAAAGTTTCTGTGTGTGCACAGATACATGTAAGTTGATATTTTGCATGTCAACTTTTGAGCAAATCACTTGATGTTGACATTATGACCAGTCACTTTTGAAATATAGGTCAGTGTTGGTGACAGTGAGAGCACCTGGCCATAAAAACCTGCCTCAAAAATCCATAGAAAAACAGATTTTACATACATTCGTGTGTATAAAATGGCTTTGTCAGGAGAAAGGAAACACTTATAACCCTTTCAGGGACTCAAAAACTAGCAGGAGAAAGTTATCATCACATCAGAAAATGGGCTCATATTGCTCATTATAGAATGGCCATGTTATGGTGTTAAACTAGCCAAAAAGTTAAGTTTAACATCAAAAAACACAGTTTCCAACTGTCAAATTTCACAACCCAATGCTTTGGTTACCACAAGGCTGATAAATGACATTTGCCCAAGATGCCACGGGGGGCAGGATAGTTTTGGAGCAAACCTTTTAACCACACAGTGCCATCTGTCATTTGAAAACATAACTAGACAATTAGTCCAGCAGTCTAACCCCAAAGCTGTTACCATTTAATATAAATGCTTTACCTATTCCAGCAAGTGGGCTTTGGCCATAGTGGGCCTACATCATTGAGATATTGTGTGTGCATATATTTATTAGGTTCAGAATAAATTATTTCCGTTTTTTGAAAACCTTATATTCTGTGCTACCAATAATATTATATTTATATAATGTCAGCTGTCAATAAGTGTTGTTAATAATAATCCTTTCTACTAATGGCACAAAGTCTGAAATTTGGGGGCGAGGGGGCTAGTCGATTATATCGACGCCAGTGTTTCACCGGTACTTAATTTATCAACCCTGAAAGGATGAAAGTCAAAGATGACCTTAGTGGAATTTGAACTCAGAATGTAATGACGAATGAAATGCTGCTAAGCATTTTGCCTGGCATGCTAACGATTCTGCCAGCTCGGCACCTTCATAATAATAATAATAATCCTTTCTACTAAAGGCACAAGGCCTGAAATTTGGGGGTAGCGGGGGACAGTTGATTACATTGATCCCAGGGCTTGATTGATCTATCGATCCTAAAAGGATGAAAGGCAAAGCTAACCTCGGCGGAATTTGAACTCAGGATGTAAAGACAGACAAAATACCACTAGGCATTTCCTCTGGTGTGCTAACAATTTTGCCTACTCACCGCCTTAATAACAAGAAAAGTTTAGAATTTTGGCACAAGGCCAGTAATTTTGAGGGGACAAGGAAGTCGATAACATTAAAACCCAGCGCTCAACTGGTACTTATTTTATCGACCCCGAAAGGATGAAAGCTAGAATCAACCTTGGTGGGATTTGAACTGAAGTTGGCTTTACTTTAATAATAATGTGCTGGAATGTGCTTGAAATGATTAATTCAAGCTAAATAAATACTTGAGTGAGGCAATTTGCTTCCACTTTGAAAGATCTACGAATTATACAGAGATATATATTTTTTAATTTATTCTAAAGGCAACTGAATAAAGACATGATAAATATTATAGTTCTAAGTCAAAGCAAATCTCATTTAATGTAATTAGACCAAACAATTCAATACTCATTAAATATATTATTGGACTAATTAGTGTAGAAGTAGTTTGATAGTCTTTAAGTATTAACTCCTGGTGCAATAAAAAAAAATGAATCAAATATTAAACTAAACATCATGATGGTGGTGGTGGTGGTGCTGCTGTGTTGACATTTTCTTACAGAGCAAATGAAGCCTTAGAATTATGATAAATCTGGGAAATTGTGGCATTCAACCATTTCCCATGAGCATTAGCAATGTAAGCTCTGACATTATACATACATACATACATACATACATACATATATACACATATATATAATATTAGGGATAAAATCCAAAATTACAGGTAAAAACTCAATTAAAATCAATTTATTAAAAATAAAAATTAAACTATATATATATATATATAAAAGAACCAAGGTTCATGAACTCATCAATGAAAACCCACTGTCACATATTTACTTATTAATTTTTAATAAATTGAATTTAATTGAGTTTTTATCTGTAAATTTGGATTTTTATCCCTAATATCATTATTATTATTATTATTTTATATATATATATATATAAATAAAATTAGGAGTGACAAATAGCTGATGTTTTTAGGATCTCACCAATGTTGCACCATGACATCAACCAATGTTAGTTACTAAAGGGTAAATGATAACCGACCTGAGAAAAGGTGGATGGCAGAGAATTCAGAGAGAGATGCACATTAGAAATGAAAAAATATTACCAAGTATCTGAAGAAAAAGAAAATGGAGATGAAAACAGTCTATGGCCAATTGAAGACACTGAGAAAACACAATTCTCAGTAAAATCATTTTTCAAGTCTTTTTTTTTTTTAACCTTCCAACCAGGATAAATATTATACATTGGTACATTTTAACCAATTTTAGGACATACACATATGTATATTTATACGTTATATATGATACATATATACATGCACACACACACCTCATATATATATATATATATATATATATATATATATATATATATATATGAGAGGGGGCTGAAAAGTTCCTGGATTTGGGTAAAAGAAAATACAGGAGAATCAGTTAATTATGATTTAACATATTCATTCCTCTTTTCAGATTCACACACTTATTGGAGTGGTCCATCAGTTTTTTCTAAGCCCTGTAAAAGAACTCACAAGGTTGAGCCTCCAACCGAGCCTTCACGATACCCTTAAATCCAGGAACTTTTCAGCACCATGTCATGTGTGTGTGTGTGTGTGTGTGTGTGTGTGTGTGTGTGTGTGTGTGTGTGTGTGTGTGTGTGTGTGTGTGTGTGTGTGTATATATACATACACACACATTTGTTTTTATTATATTAAGTTATATTAAAAACAATTTACATTAAAGTGAAGGATTACTCAATACTTTTTTGTGGAGTATATGTTTGTTAAACTTTTACAAGAGTGATGACAGACTTCTTGTAAAAGAATCATATATATACATATATATATTATTGAAACTAGCTGTAAAGACTTCACAAACCATTACTCAGTTGTGAAGTCTTTTCAGCTTCAACAAATTCATTTTACTCTACCTTCAGTATTCAAGTATTATTTTATCCACCTTTGTTTTGCACCTATGTACTCACATGTACATACATACATACTTACACATATATACACATACATATATATACATATATATATATGACACACATGCGTGTGTGTGCACTTACAAGCATATGCATTCATTGGGCTTAGTTAAAAGGAAAAGACAAAAGAATGGTGCCTAAAAGCATCAGAATAAGAAAGCTTTCTCTTTATATATGTCAATATATATAACAATGTTTCATGATTTACTTTCAACTTTTGGCTTTGGCTTTCTTTCTAAACTATGTTGTTCACAGCCATTTTTTAAAAAACTGGAGATCACGTCACATATATATATATATATATATATACAGACTTTGCTCCAGTAAGGGTTACTTAGCTTGGTTTTGGTGTTCTCTCTGTCTCTCCTTCATTACTAAGTTCCTGCTCAAATGGAATTTCAATTGTTTTAAATACACAGACGGGAAAGAGAGAGAGGGAGAGATTTTGCGTTGGGTTGGGTTCACAATCAATTTTCCCCACAACCGGCCGACTCTTCTTGACCTCGAGAAATATTACTGCTCTCGTTTGAGTGTATAGGAGAGTTCTGACTGTCTACATACATCATCTTTGATTTGGGATTATTGGGGACAGAGTGTAGAGAAAGAGAAGGGGTTTGATGATTGGAGGTAGGAGTTAAAGATATGTCTGTTGGGAGAGGACATTGAGGAAAATTAGTTGTTAAAGTCTGTTGATTCTGAATACTCCGAGTTGAATACTTTGTCGTAGGAATATTAGGAGCTGGTACAGTATTATTATTTACTGCTAATTTCAAGTAAGGACCAATTTCACCCTGTTCTGTAGTAGCTGCATCGGAAGGTTGAGTTTGTTTATGGAAACTTTGAATGTCATTAATATGTTGGTTTGACGAGCCAATTTCGTGCTCCTCTCGACAGTTATGTGGTTTACACTTTGGTAACGAGCAACGAGTTGCTTTCGAGTAATTACACATAACAGAAGATGAATTATCATCAGGTTTATTCATTTTGGGATAGTTCTGTGTTGATTTCAAACTGGCACCAACTGGAAGTATTACATAATTAGGCTCTTGATTCAGTTCTTCATCACCATTCAGAGAGTGTTTTAAAGAATGGGATTTCAAAGAAGTATGTTCGGTTGTGTTCCTTAGCATGGTGGAAGTGTTGTTATAGCTGTTGGTCATTGACCTCATAGAGATCTTGTTACTTGGACTGGAAATGGTGTTGTAATGGGGGAAATTCTGGATACTTGCTTGTACTGGAGCTGATAGTTTGTTGAGGAGGGTGTCGATATTTTGGGTGTCAGTTCTGATCGGGTTGGCAGAGTGTGAAGAAGAAAGATTGAAATCTTCGTTAGCCTGCTTACAAAGCCAATCTTTGGCATCAAAGTTCTTCAAGATGACTTCCATTTGTAACTTTCTCTTACTCTCATCATTTTTCAAGAAATCTTAAAAGAAAAAAGTAAACAGGTAATTTATTAGCTATGAAATGAAAGAAATAATTTATTAATTATCCCCATCACCCACTTTATAGTCACCCATCCTGTCCCTTTATTAATACTCCCCACCTTATTGCCTCATCAATACCTGCCGTCTCTTCAATAAAACCCCATCCCCTCATTAATAAACTACCCAAACACACACTATCACCTCACTAATAAACTACACACAGTCACTTCATTAATAACCCCTCCACACACACTATCACCTCATCAACAATGTCCCACCCACTCATTAACATCTCCCCCATCACCTAATAAACACTTCCCATCATCTCATGTGATCTCATTACCAACTCTGTTACCTCATTAATAACCTAATTATCTTAACTTGAGAGTTGCAAATCAAAACAAAAACAATTATACAGTGGAATTAAATTAAAGTACAATAACTTCTGGAGAATAAATTAAAAATCAATAATAGGTACCTGTAATTAAATGATTATTGGTTGTAAGCCTTTGACAGTCTTTCTTGTCGTTATCAACGGCCTCAATAAATGCATGGACATTCTGAGGTGCAAATGAACTGTTTGACTGTGATGTCTTGTTCAGTTTGTTCACCTTTCTTTCATACACTTCGACTTCAGCTTCCAAGCGTTCCAACTGTTTCTCTTCATCAGATACCAGTGAGCTTATTTTCTAGAAAATTGAGAAAAACAAAACAAATGGTTTGCTTCTGGTGATACCATTAAAGGGAGAAAATCTCTTCTCGGTTAAGCTGAAGTTGACAAATACGTATCTATAATCTTTTCTTATACTTGCCTCAGTTATTTGACTGCAACTATGCTGGGGCACCACCTTGAAGGGTTTTACTCAAACAAATCAACCCCAGAACTTAGCCTTTTTTCCAAGCCTGTCCTTTCGGGGTTGATAAAATAAGTACCAGTCAAATATTAGGACCAACTTCCCCCTTCTCTCAAAAACTGAAGGCCCTGTGCCAAAATTTTAAACCATTATTGAATTTGATTTTATAAAAACTATGAAGAAATATTATATTTTGAAAAAATATTATATTTTCCAACTTACTTCAAGCTGTGTTAACAAGTTTGCTGAAAGCTCTTTAACCAAGCCAACTTCCCGAATATCTCCTCTTTCATCATTGAACCGATTCCTATCAGGTGAGAAAATATAAATTTTAATATGAGTTATTTGTGTTGTAGTTTGGAAGTATTGAGAAGTTTGAAAATAGAGTCTTTATGAACTGAAGTCAAATGATTACAGCCTAACTCTCAACAAGTAACATTTCAGAAAGTGTCACATCTTAGCAAACACTAACACAGCAAGTATGAAGTGTGTGTGTGTGTGTGTGTGTGTGTGCGCACACATGTATATATGCGTGAGTGTGTATGTGTACAGATTTGTGTGTGTGTGGATTTTAGTGCTTGCTAGGTTGTGGCACTTGCTGAAATGTTACTTGTTGAGTTTTTACGTGCTGAGCTGTGATGCTCTCCTAGGATATATATCTAAAAACAAACAAGGTTTTCTGGATAGCAACACAAAAATATCCAATATCTTGGTGAGCTGTGCTTTTCCCAAACCAAACATCACATTATTTCAGTTATGTGCAGAAGGGAAGTTTACGATAACAGCACAAAAGTAAAACAGAATATAAATTATATCTGTAGTGCTGCTTTAATAGTAGATTAGGAAGATCGTTCAATAGTCATGACTGGAAGAAGGGAAAGCAGGAAAACAATAGTTAAATGATACTATGCTTGTAACAATATGGACTACTAAAACAATTGGCAAAAATACATTACATGCTACCAAGTCAGCCTCAATTCCAAGGGACAGCCATAGTGTATGCATACATTTGACAGAATAGTCTGAAAGCTAACAGGTTAAAACAACATTTAAAACTGCATGAATAAATTATAATTACATTTTAAAGTGTAATTTATAAAAAATACATACTCAAACGTTTGCACAACAGTTTGGTAAATACCAGTTTGCAGGTTATTGGCTGTACCATATGGTTTGTATTGGGAATGTGTGGTGTCACCAAGGTTTATCACAGACAGTGAAATTGGTAAAAACTCATTAGAACTAGAAAATAAAAGAAATATAAACAAACAAGAATGAGAGATTGTAAATGAGACAAATACTAGATTCAAGGAGAAAGATAAATCTTTTCACCACGTAAATACTGATCAGTATATATAAAGGATAAAATCATTTTAAGAATAGGAAAATTTGCTGGCAACCAGCCGTGAGGATCGAATTCACACCCCACCAATATCCGGTTGGAGTGCTCTACCCTTTAAGCTAAACTGCCAACCAGCAAATTCTTCTGCAATTTTAGAAGTTATGAAGTCATCCACAAATGCTAGATGTCTTATTCTACAATATATTTCAATGCTTCGAAAACAAACTTATGTTTGTTTACATATGACATAATATATATGACATCTAGTGTTTCTGGATTACTTCATAACTTCTAAAATTGCAGAGGAATTCACCAGTCGGCAGTTCAGCTTTAAGGGTAAAGCATTCCAACAGAATATTGGAAGGGTGTCAGTTCGATCCTCATGGCTGGTTGCTGGCAAATTTTTCTGCTCTTAAAAGGACTTTATCCTTTATATATACAGTTCAGTATTTACATGTTGAAAAAAATCTATCTTTCTACTTGTTCAACAATACATTTCAACGCTTCGAAAACAAACTTATGTTTGTTTAAATATGACTAAATTCAAATTTCGGCACAAGACCAGCAATTTGGTGGGAGGGCATAAGTGGACTGCATCAAATCCCTGTCAGTTATCAACTGGTACTTATTTTATAGATCCCAAAAAGCATAAAAGGCTGTCGACCTTGGCGTATCCCTATTTCTGTTTGTCACCACCCAATGCTTGACGACTGGTATTTGTTTGAGCTACCTCGGGTTTCATGACCAGAGTGTTAAATTTACTTCATCGTTTCTTGTCGGTAACGTCAACATGGTAGGTGTATCAGTTCTGTGTGAGTTAAATAATGCTCACATATACAAGAAAACGTGAAGGCCAAATGAGCATTATTAATGAATAATGGTGGAAAATTATTTACCTGTGTGAAAACTTGTACAGTACATGATCATATGAATGCGTTGCCATGTTGTAAGAAGTGGAAGCTGTGGTTAAAAGGAAAACAAAATTCTCTGGTTGGGTAATATCCAGAAACTGCACCAGGTTCTTGTGAACAGCATTTTCTAAGAGAGAGACTTGTAAAGTGGAGTTCCGTCGGAAACGATACCAACCAACTATATCCTTGACATAAAAAAAAAAAAAATTATAATAAATCAACGGATGACAGAGTAATTCAAATTATTTGTCACAAACTATAAATACATCAAGTACAACAAAAAAATGATAATACTGTTTGTAAGTTTAACTGGAATGGTTTGAATACACAAATTTATTATTCAGATTGCTGGCAAATGTGATGCTTAATTATTTACATTGTTTTCAATTAATCATGCATTATATCATACCTTCAGTATTTTAATGAGATTGTAGGGTAGGTGTGAGAAACCAGTTGGAACATAAAACAGATAGAATATTTGAAGCAAACATGGCCTGTTTGAATGCTAAAAGGTCAAAATATTAATCAGTTTGTGCTATTTAAATGTTCTTCTAACTTTAGTGTGTTTCAGCCATCACCATCCTTGAGCACATCTACTTATTGCAAATAGCTGACAGAATTTTCATTCAGACAATTAACCCTTTAGTGTTCAGATTACTCTGTTGAATGTAATGTTTTTTCACTAAAATTGATTAGAATTAACCATGGATTATCTTATAGCGTTGCTGTTTCAATGATGTGATTGTTTATTTCTAGAATGTCAGTGTAGGCTAGGTGTGAGAGGCTAGATATGGCCAGTTCGAATGTAAAACATGTAGAATATCTGGGCAATACATAGCTGGTTTAAACACTAAAGGGTTAAGAAAGGTTTCTTAAATGTAACATAACCATTAAATAATGTAATTACACATGAGATGTGGGTTATGTAAGCTGGGGAAGGAAATAAAATGAAAAGATATGACCTCCCCACAAAACTGCCAACATATAAGCAATTTTTTTTCATAAGTTTGTACTAACAAACTGTGCCAGTTTAGTTTGTTTTCAATATTTATTATTATTATTATTAACAATAATTGTGCCAAGGTAGATATATGCTTACCAGGCTTCCTAACCTATGGTACTTGATCACCCACCTGTACTACAGCCAAATTAGGCAAAGGGCGATTTTTTTTTATATATTTACAAATATTAAAAAAAGTGTTTCTTGAATGCCAGCACTTATGGTGTCTAAGACCATATGAAAGTTTGTAAAAGTATATGTTAAAAAAAAATTAATCATTATAAATTTATAATCTAAAGAAACCAAATAATTTAGAAAAAAAAAAACATTTAAGATAAAATTTAAAGCAATGAATAAAGGTGCAAACCTTCTGTTTGTCTTTTAATATTGCTTTTAGGTTCTCAGGAATAATCTTTCCTCTTCGGTCGTAGAAACGATTTGTATGTGAACATGGGAGGTGAGAGGAGATATCTGTAGAGAAAGAGTAAATGAATGCATTTTATCAAATCAGATAAACAGGTTGAATATTATTATTATCATTATTATTATTACTACTGTAAGGAAGGACATCCAGCCATAAAAAACCATGCCAAAACAGACACAGAAGCATAGCACAGGTTCCTGCCTGGCCCATTTGTCTATCCTTTCTAACATTAACCACTTCTAAGGCAGCAAGCTGGTGGAATCGTTAGCACACTGGGCAAAGTGCTTAGCAGCATTTCATTTATCTTCACATTCTGAGTTCAAATTCCACTGAGGTCAACCTTGCCTTTCATCTTTTTGGAGTCAAAAAATTAAGTACCAGTTGAATACTGGAGTCAATGTAATCAACTTACCCCTACCCCTGAAGTTGCTGGCCTCATGCCAAAATTTTAAACCAATACTAACCACTTCTTACCATTTTTTTTTTTTTTCAGCGAGTTAATCAAAGCCCGGATCTAGTTCAAAACGGGGGCGCCAGTATTTTCTTAACGAAACACTTTGAAACTTGGGACACTGGTAGAATGTGTCATATAAAACATCTTTTTCTCTTAGTCTTCTTAAGAAAAATTATTATATTGCAACTTATTTCATGTTAAAGTTGTCGTATTTCTGTAATTTCAACCAATGACTGACGTCCATTCAGCCGATATACAGTAAGCGCTGACTACGTAAACAAATGATTCTCAAACGATTCTGGCGGTGATAAAATTATTATTTCCTTGTCAAAAAATGGCTGAAGCATATTGGCAGTAGCTAATAAACCTTTCTATTATAGGCACAAGGCCTGGTTTTTGAGGGAAGGGTTAGGGAAAATGTTGTACACATACAGTTCAGGCAGATGTTAACGAAATTATATTAAAAATAAAACGAAGGAAAACGAACACACGTGTGTTGCCTCTCTGCAAAATGTCAGAAGTAATGGAGATTAAATACGCTTTACACCGCTTAAACTACCAAAGGAACCGCTTAACTGCCAAAGGAGCAACTGTAAACAGCTGAATACTTGTCAGTGATTGGTTGAAATTATCGAAATAAGACAATTTTTTACATGAAATAACTTCGAAAACAAACATTTTTTTCTGTTCTATAACACAAAATAGATAAGTATACGAAGTTTGAAAGTCTTTCGGTACCAAAAACACTACATAAAACATAAATGAAAACTGGTGCCCCCGTTTTGAACTAGATTCCAAAGCCCCTAAGATGATAATGAAAGTGAAAGTTGAAAGTTCAATAACTACCAAAAAAAAAGTAATGAAAAAAGTACACTTACGGACATAAGTCTCCACTTTAGTAGCATTAATTTGGGAATCGCTGACTGTGTCTTTAACATTAACAATTATTTTTCCCATCAAAAAACCAAACTAAAATAGAAAAAAGAAAAAAAAGTGAAAAGTGACAAGCCACAGAAACTATGGAAAATTTGCCAACTAGAGAATCTAAAACAATGACACTGTTTTGCTTAGGCAGCGTTAATGAGGACAGATAGCAATGACCTACACATACTCAGGCACATATATACATCACACCCAAGGACACACACACACACACACATATATCGTTTAACGTCCGCTTTCCATGCTAGCATGGGTTGGACAATATATATTATATATATATATATATATATATATATATATATATATATATAGTGTATAAAAGGGGTTGTAGTTGAAGCTGTGTGCATGGAGGGATCTTTTCAGTCTACATCTACCAAATCCACCCAAAAGGCTTAGATCAACCTGAGGAAGACATTTAGCCAAGGTGTCATGCAGTAGCACTGAACTCAAAGCCATGCAACTGGGAAGCAAACTTCTTAATCACACAGATATGCCTTCACTTAAGAAAAAAAAAAAAAGTATAATAAAAACCAACAAAAGATATCATTTATAAATACTTTAGGTTTTAATGCTCAGCCTATCTGAGCATAGATAATAACTAACTTTAAGCGCTCCAGCTGATAAGAATTAGAACAGAACGTTCTTTTGTTACTGTACCTACAACAACCATTCTCAAGTGTAGAAATAGTAACCAAATCTCACCCCTATCATCTTAAATGAGGAAAGGACACATTAGATAATGCAAGAACTAAAATGATATGATATTCATGGATAAAGTGCCTTTAATTATGTCTGCTCAATGAAGGATAGCTTTATGTTTTTTTATCCTTTGTTAATGACATAACGGACAAAGGACAGCTCCCATGAATTTTTTTTCAAAGTTTCTGTGACCAAAGAAACAACTCTTGAGACCAGAAACCCGAGCATAAACGCTTACAACAAAATGAACTCTGCTAAAAGCACACAAGGAGGGTGGGGGACCATGTAGTGGCATTAAGCCAGGTAATGAATCAAGAATGTGAACCACCAAAAGAGCCTCTATGTAGACGCTCGTCATGCTGGAAACAGCAGTCAAATTTCCGTCAAATCATAGTCGACCGTCTTTTAAAAATCCGAAGGACACAATTAACATGCTCATAAATAATAAAGAAAAATGGGATGGTCATAACCGGATTATCTTGTCTGAAATTTGATCAATCCGGGTTTACTTGGAGGAAATAACAACTCAAAAGCAAGAACTGTCCCTCTGATAGGTTTTCCTAGTTTCCTACAAGCATATTTCACTCACAAGAATAGTCTCAGGTACCGTGCAATGAGATTGAACCCATAACTACAGAATAACGTTTAAACTACAGTTATTGCAAACAAGACGAAAGTATATATTTATTGAATGTATCTTTCGTAAGTTTGCATAAAGATAGGTTTTTAAAAAATGAACGAGATAGGACACTTATTCGTATAACAAAACATTAAAAAGCTTAAGCAATACCACCTGCTTCGCGAAGGAGAAAGTGGGGTTGATAGTCTTTTGGTTGAAGAAATAAGTGTTGGAAAGTTGCGTTCATAAACAGAATGGGCAGGTGACTAATGGTCAGCAAATAGGTCAAGGAATAATTAAATAAAATAATTTCAATGTGACTAACGCTTTAGTAAGTAACAATCGTCATTTAATTGGTGGTTTGGATTAATTACTAGAAAAAAAATATCGAGGATTAAAAATGACGTAGCAGTTAATTATTTTTCTTTTTTATCATTATTTTACTATTCTTTATGTTTCGAATATATAAAAATCGTAAAATTATTCTCGCCAAGTTATATCGGTTTTATTTAAAACAATTTAAAAAAATATCTATACTTTACCGTCGCAAAGAGTGAAAAACTCAAGAAATAGCCTAATATTTATAAGCAATTTATAAATATTAAAAAAATATTTCCGCGAGCAAACAAACAAAAAAAAAAAAAAACGAATATGAAAAAATTCTTTAAAGTGGTGTAATAGTCTCCTCATTCCAAGAAAGATGACTAATAAATCGCGATGCCAAAAATAGTAGCAGACGAACAATTCCAAGGTAAACGCAACCGAGTGGACGGAGAAAACATTAAGTGGTAATAGATGAATTATATCAACTACACACAAGATACAGACACACAAGTAAATTATACAATAAGTCTAAACAGTTAATAATAATTGAAAATATTGTTTTTAAATAAAATAAACACAATATATATACATATAAAGACAATATATGAAACGGATGGAATCTGACAATAACAATAATAGAATTAGTGTGGAAAATTAAAAGAATTAAAAGGTTAAATAAAGCAACATTGGAATTTTAAATTATTTTTCTGGGGTTCTGAAAATATACGGAGGAAAATTACATTTGATAAGAATGTACCCCAAGGAAAAAATTAGTTTCTCACTGAAGAATCATTGAGACGATAAAGTTGAGAGAAAATATAGATAAAAAACAACGGTTTGGGATATATTAGAAGGGTGTAGAGGTATCGTTATGTTGACCAATGCTGAAACGAAGTGTCGTGTAATGGTTAGATGTTTGTAAATAGTTGACTAACCTGGTCACCAGAAATTATTTGCTCATAAGACAGGGAAGAAGCCACTGCGCCACTTACACAGGCAGCCATTTTCCTGACAAATGTAATTGACTCACTTACTTCCGCTTCCGCCTTCCCTAGATTCTTCTTATTAAAAACCTTCTCTCAATTATAAAAAAAATATTAATTGGGGAAATAATTTCATAGTCTTAATTACCCAACTGAGGTACTTTTTGGGTTTTTTTTTTTTTTAACTACCTTCCGTTCCGTTCGTTCTAGTTTCATTTCTTTTCTCTTTTTCTTTTTTCTTTTTCGATTCTACGCAGCGTCAGATACTTTAATTAAATCAAATTTGCATACACGCTCACCAATAAATTTGCAGGACAGTTATTTATTGTCGATTAAATTGACTCCAGTACTTGGCTAGTATTTTATTTCGTTAGACCCCTGACGGGTGGAAGGTAAAATCGACCTTGGCAGAATTCGAACTCTGCACGTAAAGGGTCGTAACTATGGCAAGGCGTTTTAACCGACGCTCTAACAAGTCTGCCAATCCATGTTAAAAGTAGCATATTCTCTTGTGTTTTTTTCAAAGCAATATATTGCTAAGAGTCCAGGCGACAATAATTAAACTAATGAAGGACCCTTTATACAGTCTCTCAACCTCCAAGAAGAAGCAGCCAAATTCCTCTCAAATCATATCCTAGCATCTTAAAAAGGTAAAATATAGATAGATATAGATATGCAAGAAGTGAATGTCACTGTTAGAGCGCCTTAACTCATAAGGTTGCATGGTCAAGGCTGTAACTAAATAACATTTCCATTGAGACAACGTCTGTGAGGTTACTCAAACTGTTAGAAATAACAGCAAAAACTCTCCTCAAACAATACTTTACCATTTCTGAAAAGAAAGAAATTGTATTGGGGAGTTTTGGTTACATTGACCACTTTATAGGCCGACATAGATTAGTGGAGCCACAGAACTTATATTCAATTTTAACCTTTGTAGATTGAGGTCTGTTCCTACTTCTTCTTCATCATCATCATCATCCATTAATATCCATTTTCCATGCTGGCATGGGTTGGATGATTTGATCAAGGCTGGCAAGCTGAAGAACTACATCAAGTTCCAGTCTGATTTGGCTTGATCTCTGCAGCTGGATGCCCTTCCTAACACCCAACCTTTTTGCAGAGTGTGCTGGGTGCTTTCTATGTAGTCCCAGCACAGACACTATTACACAGTGCCAGCATGGGCGCTTTATACAGGGCGCTAGCACAGGGTTCTTGCAGGCCAATCCTTTACTGCAGGGGAATGTCATTAACCCTCTTCTGCTGCAGAGGAAGGGCTTTTTTTAAATACTTATTCTACCAAATTAGTCAAAAGTTTCCCCATGATCATAAAATAAAGATCATGTTTTGTCCTAAACAGTTTCCTAAACTTTTTTTTTTCCTTTATTTTACCTTTTATTTCAATCACTGGCCTGAGACCATGCTAGAGCACAGCCTTGAGACGGCTTAGTCAAACAAATTGACCCCAGGACTTATTTTTTAAAGCGTGGGATTTATTCAATTGGTATTTTTGCCAAACTGCTAAGTTACAGGGATGTAAACAAACCAACACTGGTTGACAAGTGCTGGTGATAGGGAGTCAAATACAGACACAAACGTACATACATACATATATGCATACATGCATGCATACATACACACACAAAAACCTACACACACATATTATAGACTGCAGCTATAGTAGAAAACTCTTGCCCAAGGTGCCACACAGTGGGATTGAACCTGAAACCATGTGGTTGCAAAATGAACTACTTAACCACACAACCATGCCTCATATATAAAAAAAATAATAATAAAATAAATCATGAGACTATTATGACATTTTTATTTTTCTACTTGAACATTGCAAATGATCACATCAGAGAAATGACTCACTTTGTATCCCCATTTTGAAACAGCCTTTTAAAAGATAATATGGCTGTGTCCCAGTCTGGGTTTGACGACCTGAAAAGGTCATGGAAAATACCTCCCCTTCTCTGATAAAGTTATCAAACAAAGTGGAAATAAATGAAAAACAAAAAAAAAAAGACTTTGGTGATTAGATAGCTTTATAATTTCCCAATTGGTTGGTTTAAATTGTCTATTTTTGTGATATCTAGACTGTAGGCTGTCATCTTCATGGTTTTTCTTTCTTCTTCAATAAAGCTGGTTGTTCTATTAATCAGATCAACTGGAACCCTTGTTGTCATAACTGACAGAGTTATATATATATATATATATATATATATATATATATATATATATATATATATATATTACTCTTTACTCTTTTTTACTCTTTTACTTGTTTCAATCATTTGACTGTGGGCATGCTGGAGCACCGCCTTTAGTCGAGCAAGTGAACCCCAGGACTTATTCTTTGGAAGCCTAGTACTTATTCTATCAGTGTCTTTTGCCGAACCGCTAAGTTACGGGGATGTAAACACACCAGCATCGGTTGCCGAGCGATGTTGGGGGGACAAACACAGACACACAAACATATACACACACACAAACATATACACACACACATACATATATATATAAATCGGGATGGCACCTGTGCCCAGCGCCGCCTTTCTGGCACTTGTGCCCGTGACATGTGTAAGGATTTTCGAGCGAGATCATTGCCAGTGCCCCTGGACTGGCTCTTGTGCGGGTGGCACGTGAAATGCACCATTTTGGGCGTGGCAGTTGCCAGTACCGCCTGACTGGCCTTCGTGCGGGTGACACATAAAAGCACCCACTACACTCTCTGAGCGGTTGGCGTTAGGAAGGGCATCCAGCTGTAGAAACTCTGCCAAATCAGATTGGAGCCTGGTGCAGCCATCTGGTTTCACCAGTCCTCAGTCAAATCGTCCAACCCATGCTAGCATGGAAAGCGGATGTTAAATGATGATCATGATATATATATATATATATATTTATATATATATATATACATATATATGACAGGCTTCTTTCAGTTTCCGTCTACCAAATCCACTCACATAGGGTAGCTAATATGTTAGAAATTCCACATACATCAATCTACAGAATCCTGCAAAGTGATCTGAATAAAAAAGCTTATTACATTCAAGTTTTCCACAACTTACAAGAGGATTATCCAAGCAGATCAACGACGTACACTGAGCTTATTGATCAAATTGAAAGGGCAGATTTAATCCACAAAATTCTGTTCAGTTATGAAGCAACCTTCCACACATGTGAAAAGGTTAATCGTCACAACTGTCACATTTTGGGAAGCAAGAAACCACCTGAGTTTCTTGAACGGGAATGAGATTCACCGAAAGTGAATATTTGTCTTGGTATGACTAAGTCAAAGGCATATAGACCTTTCGTTTTTGTAGAGACTACGGTCACAAGAACTGTGTATCTTGATATGCTTGAACAATTTCTTCAGCCTCAACTTCTTACAAATGGCATTCTTGACACAGCGGTTTTTCAACAGGATGGAGTACGGTGTCATTATGTAAAGACTGTACATAACTATCTTGACAGGTGTATGTGTGTGTGTAAGCATGGATGTGTTCATGGTGAGAAGCATTATATTTGCAAGCACACATACATAATATATATATATATATATATATATATATATATATATATATATATATATATATCAGTACTGCCTGACTGGCCTTCGTGCCGGTGGCACGTAAAAGCACCCACTACACTCTCGGAGTGGTTGGTGTTAGGAAGGGCATCCAGCTGTAGAAACTCTGCCAAATCAGATTGGAGCCTGGTGTTGCCTCCTGGTCCACCAGTCCTCAGTCAAATCGTCCAACCCATGCTAGCATAGAAAGCGGACGTTAAACGAGGATGATGATGATATATTTGGTTAATAAGATCAAAATAGGATAAAAATCTTTTACGAGAATTTTATCAGGAAGCTAGTGTGTAAAAAAATTCCTAAGGGAAATTTCTATTCCCAAGAATATATATACTTATTCGTTATATATATATATACGACGGGCTTCTTTCAGTTTCTGCATACCAAATCCACTCACAAGGCTTTGGTCGGCCCGAGGTTATAGTAGAAGACACTTGCCCAAGGTGCCACGCAGTGGGACTGAACCAGGAACCATGTGGTTGATAAGCAAGTTACTTACCACACAACCACTCCTGCGCCTATACGTTTAATTTAAAAAAAATTTTTCATTTTTGTTTTTTTCGTTTTTATATTGTCCCCTTGTGGGTAATAAAAAAAAATCTCTTTCTTCCTTCTCGCTTACGCCGAGAAACGCTGCAAGCCGGCAGCTCACAGCGGGCTCTTATCCCGCTCTAATAACTTCACCTGTTATCTCCAGATGTAATTAACCTCACGTGAACGGAGCTATAACGAACCACGCGCTGCCATAAAGATGGTCGCAGGGAACGAACCACATGAACGAGAACTAAGATAAACGTCTACTGAACTGCACTCCGCTCGAGTGGTTATGTCAGAAATATGTAATAATCTCGCTTAGTTTGTTCTGCATGCAGTAAAAACACGCGGCGCCAATTATAAAACAGGGTTTTTGTATTTATTCCTAATGAAAGACCTTGTTTGTCTTGTGTGTGATTACTGGAAGATCGGGGATCCTTAAAGTGATGTAAGTCTCTTCAGTATCGTAAAGAGTGAATAAAAGAAACGAGGAATTTTAAAGACTTGTCTGTGATGATAACTTTGCCACGTGTTGTGGAAATCGGAAAATAATGCGTGTCTGAGAAAGAAAAAAAGAAAAATATTTCTTATACAAACACAAGGCTGTGGATTTTCATTATTTCATCTCCAGTACTTTCCTGTTATTCCTTGTATCATCTAATCGACGAATGAACGACCAAACCCTGGTAATATCTTGATAAAAATACAAATGTGAAAAGATCGCCCAAGTGGCTTCTCGTTACCGTCCTAGTAAATGCTATGATTCAATTTTGAGAGAAAAAAAGAATCTGTACTTGACTGGTATTTTATTCGATTCCCAAAAGCTGGAAAAACAAAGCTGACGTTAGAATTTGAACTCAAAATTCACCAACTTCTCTCGTAGGTATTTCTTTTTATTTTATTTACATACTTAAATTTTATTTTCATATCAAAAGTATTGAATTGGGTTACAGAAATAGTTTTAAAAAAGGCTCCCCACCTCCGTTGTTTAAAATGTGGGATACAAAAAAATCGGAAAACCCCCCGCAAAAAATGGATAAAGTTCAACTTATGTGGAGTCCGCCTTTATTGAACCTGATAAGGATTAGTAGTTGGATTAGAATTAAGTCTATGATAATTGGCTTAATCTGAGTGTTATTAACCACATACTTTTTAGAATCAACTTTTGACATAAATAACATTTTTATTTCACTTCGGTGAGATTTGAACACGGAACATAAAGGAGATGAAAAGGGAGAGATACCGATAAATTAATTATCCCTATTTTCAATTCTATGACCCTTTATTATTTAGGAAAGACTTTTATTTATAATAGTCATTAATAGTTAATACTGTTCTATCATATCGTCGTTTCGCTCCAAGTCAATCCTAATTAAGTAGAATTATGATCAAATGTCTTCCAGCCGTGACCCTCCAGGTTCTTTTTTTCCTTCTCGGGCATAGTGGCTTTTTGGAATACATTATGCAATGTGTCCTTTCTTTCTGACAGCATAGTGTGAATTTGAAGGAGATTTAGCTGTAATTTCTAGCAGATCAAATGGACACTTGGAGGCTAGTGAAAAAAGCTCTTATTTATTACCTAAAAACCCCGAACTATAAGTTTTTTTTCTGTTTTTTGTTTTCTTTTTTAATAAATCTACTTAATTTTCTTTGTGAAAGAAAGGCTAAACTCATTCTAGATGCAAAATGCCGATCTTTTATATTATGTATGTAAACTAGGCGATCTGCCATAATCTAATACACACACACACACACACAATACAATTAATATATACAAACGTTAATTTGTAAAAGTTAATGGACAGTAACTATGAAAATGAGCCAAAAAGACATATACACTCCCACATTTACGCACAACACAGAATACGAATGTTTCCCTCTAAAAAGTGACAGGGTAACCCATCCTAACACGTGTAAATTGTTTTGGAAGTATGTATTAATTTGTGTGTGTGTGTATTTGATGCCAAATACATACATTTGTTTGTTTTATTTGATTGTGTGTATATTTGCATCTGTGGGTGTCTTGCGCGTGCATTTGCGTAATTGTTGTTTGCATAATCTCTCTCTCCCCAGACACAACAGTATATATATATATATATACTGTTTTTCTACTCTCGTATTTCGAGCATTTAACAACAATATACGTTTTCGATAAAACAGTTGTTCCCGCAAAGCAAATTAAATAGAATTTGGGATTTTGCGGAGGGTTAGAATTGGTAGCAAAAACAGGAAGGGCTGCTAAGCCTAAACGAGGCTGTGGTGGCGAACGCGTAAATCAAGCTAGGACAGGAGACAGACAAGAACACATCTTCCTTGATCCGGCTGTTGTTGTTGGCACTCCGTCGCTTACGACGTCGAGGGTTCCAGTTGATCTGATCAACGGCAACAGCCTGCTCGTGAAATTAACGTGCAAGTGGCTGAGCACTCCACTGACACGTGTACCCTTAACGTAGTTCTCAGGGATATTCAACGTGACACAGTGTGACAAGGCTGACCCTTTGAATTACAGGCACAACATAAACAGGAAGTAAGAGTGAGAGAAAGTTGTGGTGGAAGAGTACAGCAGGGTTCGCCACCATCCCCTGCCGGAGCCTCGTGGAGCTTTAGGTGTTTTCGCTCAATAAACACTCACAACGCCCGGTCTGGGAATCGAAACCGCGAGTCCGCTGCCCTATTTCACGAGCAGGCTGTTCCGTTGATCGGATCAACTGGAACCCTCAACGTCGTAAGCGACGGAGTGCCAACAACATATATCTTCATCATCTTGTGTGCGTGTGCATGCATGAATGTATGTGTGCGAATGTGTCTTCTTGATTTGACATCATGTGATCATGTAATGGTTGTAAACAGGCATCTCTGTTTGGCCGTGGGAAAAGTATTACCTTGCTTGGAAACATGTGGGTTGGCAACAGAAAAGGCATCCAGCCATAGAAAACCTTTCTCAATGAATTCTGTCTGACCCAAGCAAGCATGGAAGAGTAGACATGGAAAATAGCAATGATGATGATGATTCTCCCTATGAAAATCTTATGTTACATCTTTTTTTTTTTTCCTTCTAGGAAATCCTGTAATATCAGAAGTAAAAATAAGACTTCTGAAGTTGTGGAACTTTCCAATGATTTTGAAGACCCAAGTATTATAAGACTGAAACATCAATTAATAGTAACACACAACCAAATGCTAATCAAATACTGCATGTAATCCTGCAACCAAACACCAATTAAAGGTAATACATTACTGAAGCACCTGTAAACCATTGGGAATTGACTGAGTGCGATTACTCCCTCAACGAACAGAAAATTAGGAAGTAATTAACAGAGGCTGCACAGAAAAGGCCATAGATACATACTTATGAAGCTTTCAAAATGCAAATGGAATTGTAACCGAAAACCTGAAGCAATACAAATATTACTCTTTTCCTTTCAACCTGGAATGGCACCATTTTTATTTTGACCCTTCACCCCATTTTTTTATTTTTCATAGAACTTTATGGAATTTACTTCACATTCCATTTTGGGGCTTGGCTTGGTTTGGTTTTTTACTGCAAAATAAATTTGCTTGCATTAAGAAATTATTTCAAGGTTAAAATGATGTCAGTTTAAAATTTCACTAATATATATATATTTTAGATGAAATCAGTTTACATATGGTTGCTTTTATCTTAGCTTTAAGAAGTAATTGATGTTAGCTTGGTTTTAAAGGCCCAAGGCTATAGTAGAAGACACTTGCCCAATGTGCCATACAGTGGGACTGAACCCGGAACCATGTGGTTCATAAGCAAGCTACTAACCACACAGCCACTCCTACGCTTATAATGTTTAATATTTTTATTATTATACTGTAATTTGAGGAATCTCAATAATTTGAAGTCAGACTTTTGACTGAAGTGTCCTAAATTCTTACCCTGTTAACTTTATTCCATTCTGCAAAACTATTCTAGGTCCCTGAGATAAACCATTGTGCTGTGTTTTTAATCTTGAGAACTCACCTTCTAGAAGAAACATAATTAATTTCAGAAGACATTTAACCATGAAATACAAACAGAAGCAGTTGTTTAAGTGTGAAGATTGTGGTAACACTATCTCTGTGGAATCAGACACCTCTTTGATACCAAACCAAATAACCAACAATGTTTTCTTTTGTGCAGTTTGTGGTAAATCATTCTCTCCATATAAACTTTTATTATCAAAAGACCTGCAGAAGAAGAAAGCAATAAACCCTTATGGAATTTGTTGGAAATCTTCATTTCAAACTAAAAAATTTTCCTGTCACCAAACTCTTCGTGGAAATGATAAACCGTTTTATTGTAGAATCTGTGGTAAGTCTTTCGTCCAAAACTGTGATTTAATCCGACATGTACAGATTCACACAGGAGAGAAACCTTACCATTGTGAAATCTGTGGTCAAAAACTATCTCGCAGAAGCACGCTAAACGAACACAAATGGAATCATATGGGAGAGAAACGGTTCCAGTGTGAAATTTGCGGCGAAAGATTTACTCGGAACAGTTCTTTCTCGATGCACAAAAAGAAACACGGCGTGAATAAACATCACCAGTGTGAAGTCTGTGGTAAAACATTCAACGAAGTGAACAGTTTATCTTGCCATAAACGTGTTCACACTGGGGAAAAACCGTACCACTGTGAAATATGTGGAAAAGTATTCACACAAAGTAGTGATTTGACACGTCACAAACGTATTCATACAGGAGATCAACCTTATACATGTATGATTTGCAAGAAAACATTTTCTCAGAATAGCAGTCTTATTCGGCACAAACGTATTCACACAGGGGTGAAACCGCACTACTGTGAAATTTGTGGCAAAACTTTTTGTCAAAATAGCGATTTATCTTCACATAAGCGTAGTCACACGGGAGAGAAACCATATTCTTGTGAGATTTGTGGTAAAAACTTTTCTGTAAGTAGTCATTTATCTCGTCACAAAAAGATTCATACAGGAACGGAACCAATGTGAGGATTCTTAAAATAAGAAAGCAGGTAATTATATTATTTTCTGCTAAAAGTTATATCTTTGGAGACGAAACTGCTCAAATAGGATAAGATTCTTCCAATGTGCAAAAATTTTGATTCACTGATGGTCAAGTAACACTAAATAATTAACAACTTGTTCGGTTGCTTTTTTAAATATTTTAAAAAATGTTCTGAGAAAGAAAAATGAATTAAAAAGATATTTAACCATGAAATCACCTCAACAATACAAACAGAAGACGGTACTGGATAATGTAGCTATCCTGTGCTGATGACATCTATTGAAGCAGAAACATGCCTACAGATGCCCTCTTGTCTCTAGACTGTCAGGTTGTCTTTTTCTTAACCTTTTTACTGCAGACATCAGATACATAAACTAAAAACTTCATCACCCTTAACTACAAAAAACAGTTTTATATACCAATCTATCTTTTGTTGAAGAATGTTATGTTTGAAACCATTTTCTCTTGAGATATGCCAATTTTATTTAGTTAATGTGATTTGCAGAAAATACCAATCATATTTTTTGGCAGATATTTAACATCATTACAAAAATGAACATGAAATTTAACTATGCAGTTAAAGGGTTGAATGGCATGTCAGTTTTGAAGAATTTTTTATTCTTGAGATTATCTCATTTGGAGACGGTCCCAATCATTCTATCTTCTCTGGAAGCAGAGATAATTTCAATAAATCAAAAATTTATCTTGTCTACTCTTTATTTGTCTTTGTTAAAATACATCTCACTGACCTCTGAATTACTTCTCTTAGCTCATTGAAGCAGTTAAGAGAAGTACACAGTAAGATTGGATGGTCATAACTGGAACACATTTGATCATATAGCACTCACTCGGGGTTAAAGAACAACACTTTCTAGAAAGCAAAGCATTCGTCCGAAGGAGGTACATAGATTAAAACTAACGACATACAACCGTCTACTTCAGTTGCACAAACATCTCCAGACACTCTGCAGCTGGCTTCAATTATACCAATGCACTCACAACAGCAAAAGATTGTAAATATATGTCGGCCGAGTTATAAACAATAGAGCTTTGTGTCTTATCCATTGTTGTCTCTTCTTGTCTTTTCTCTTCCTCTCATTGTTTCTCTCCTCCTCCTCCTCACTTGTTGGGTAAGAGAAGAGACAGAATTATACACAAACATGACCTACATACGTGTGTGTGTGTTATACTCACATACACAAGGTTATTATAAAGTCCTTGTTCAATTTTTAAGGTTTCATAAATTTAGTTCTACATGCAATAGAATATAAACCCTTTAGCTTTTAATCCAGCAATATCCAGCCCCTGTATTCCACCTGTTTTATGTTAATACTGATTTCAATATGATCTACACCACCTGAAAGACATTTGTTGAAAATTTCATCAAAATACCCATTTTTTTTTTCTGAAAGTTATAAGGAAACAAAGTCGATTTGCGTAAATTATCCTAAACTCCTTTACCTATCTCTAAAAAACTTTTTCATAACAAATTTCCATATAATCGTAATGTACACCAACTGAAAGCTACTTGTAGAAAATTTCATTAAAAAAAAAAAATGTGAATTTTTCTGAAAGTTATAAGGAAACAAGAGTCGGGTGGGGGCACACTTGTGTAGGTATGCCCTCCATAAGGTTATCTACGTTAACATAAAGCTTCAGACTTCCAAAGAGACGGAAATTTTGGAGTGTTGTCGTCACCCATGAGAGGTTATTTTAAACACATGCACACTAGATCACGCATGGACGACCTTTATCAAGAAGTGGGCCACATGGCTCCTCACCAGACAGACTGTACTACTAAAAAAAATTCAAGTTAATTTTTCATTTAAGCACGCCATTCAAAAAGTCCCACAGGTAGAAGTTTGCTCATGACTCTACTAGAAAAGCCACGGATCCACGTTTTTGTCACATTAACTTACTGTCTTCAAGCAAAATAAAAATAGATAAATAATAATGTAAACAAGGTGGACGATATGACTTCAGTTGGGTAAAACCTTCAGTGTCACCTTAAATTTTTTTTTTCTTTTTCTTTCGTCACAGTCACCCAGTTTCTTACTCTATTCATTCTCCATGACAGGCTGTGTGAGTACTAGAAAGAGCAGGCGATCTCTAACCACATAGAACAAATTGATTGAAAATGTAACGTTAATTGATGGTTAATGAGTCGATAGATGTGAGCTAAGAATATAAGTTTAGCAGGTGGTTGTTGGTAGCTGGTGGTTGATTGTAGCTAGAGTGAATTAAAAGCTTACAGTTACGTGGTTGATGGTAGCTAGGAGTAAAAAAAAAAATATTGTTAAACGGCTGTTGGGAGTGAGGTAAATCGAACCAGCGAGACCTATTATTAACTGGTGAGTCATTGGTGAACAGTGAAATAAGCGAGGTTTATGTTTTGTGTTGAGGAATAAGCTTAATTTATAATAATTTACAGGTGTATGCTGTCTGTCCAGTTAATATGGCTATGTATGCAATATCCTTGGTTGTTACAGTAGTAAGTATCCCTGTCTGTCATGCAAGAGAGTGGGGTTCAATTCCCTGCTGGGGGGAGGGGCTCTTTTGTATATGTGTGTGTGTGTGTGTATACACACGAATACACATTGATGATATATATATAAAATTACTACACGTGTGAATGTGTTACGAGTACTAACAATGCAATAAAATTACAGCTTATTTCTAGTAGGTCGAGCAATCTGCTAGAAATATCAGCTAAATTTCTCTCTCTTTCACTGTCTTTAAAAAATGGAAGGACACGTTAGGCATTGTGGCCCTGAAACATTTTTGAGCGTAAGTATGCTTTAATGTGGTTGACCTGGGGCTAAACAACGATTTCCTAGTTCCTCCTTTCGATCACTGAAGCCTTAGTTAATCTGATGACACTTCTATGAAATGAATTTTTTTTTATTTGTATTCTGTTCCGTGTTGAGCTGAATAGTGGTAGTTCCTTAGTTGTCTCCCCTACTTCTTGAAGTCTGAGACGAACCATCAGAGATCGAATAGACAGACTGCTTCACACTATTAAATTTCATCTTTTAGAAGTCAATAAAAAAGAAAAGAAAAGTGGTGTAACTACAGATGTATGCGTCCAGAGACTTTGTTTCTTTATAACTTTCTAAACAATATCTATTTTTCAATGAAATTTTCCAGATATTACATGGTGTAAATAGATTAAGACTATATCGGAATTTGTTGAGAAAAAAAAAAAAAAATTCCGTGTAATATAATTCACACACTACGATTTGTTACCCCTATAACTTTCTGAAAACCGGTATTTTTTCAATAAAATTTTCTGCAAATACATTTCAAAAGGTGTAGACAACGATTATATCGGAATTTGATGTAAAAAAAGAAAAGAAAAGATGAATAAAAATTGGGGAATTTGGAGTCAGGGAATTCACACACCTCGGTCTTGTTTCCTCATACATTCTGATAAGGTATGTTAATTATCCACCCCGCTTCCTTTTTTCATACCAGATTCCGATACAGTCGTAATCTACCCCATCTGAATGGTATTCATCTTTTCCTTCACATGTTTTAGTCATTAGATTGCGGCCGAGCTGGGGCACCGCCTTGAAGAAAGAAAAGAAAAGAACATATCAATATATAGTTTGAGGCTGGACGGAATTGTAACAACCTCGACCGACATTCATTTCGGATTTTTGCGTTCTGAGTTCAAATTTTGCCATCGCCTACTTGGATGTGTTATGTTTAATCAGTCACCTGCTTTAACACTAAATGATGGATTAAGTCTACCTGGTGTTAAACTAGCTAACGAATCCGCTAAAGGAGCATTAGGTACTAGGTGGAGATTTAACATCAGCACCTCGTACCTTGGAGGCTTTTAGTGGAGTCCACACTGCTAGAGCATTCGAGAGCCAGGTCTCCAGTTTGAGGATATCGTCCTATTACCTCTCACCATATTTACAGGTATATATTGTTACATATATGTTGTTATATATATGTAACAAATGAAGGACATCACACCAACTTAAGTACCTTATTCAACTGAATCTCTCTCTCTCTCTCTCACACACACACATAATATAATTATATATATATATGTATCGTCAGTTTGCTCTTCTTTTTGAACTATATCACCCTCTGTGTTCCCAATCTTTGCTCCCAAATACAGGAAGTCCTCAACCAACTCTAGTGGCTTCCCGCCTACATTCATAATCTTCTCTGGCTTCTTGATGCTCTCTACCTAATACTTCGTCTTATTCATTTTCAGTCCCGCACTCATCGACACAGTCTCAACCTCCTGCACCAACTCCTCTGCCTCTCTCACTGTGTTTGTCACCAGAACTATGTTGTCAGTACATCCAGCATCTGGTATCTTTTTGGCCTTAACCCTTCTGCTATGAGCCGGCACTACAGTAAAGCCAGAGTCCTGATGTTTCTCCAGCGCAAGGTGCATACAATAGGCCATTGGGAACACGGAGAGTGATATAGTTGAGATGAAGAGCAAAGCCTGGGTGACATGTCACAGTTTGAGATCTGCATGGAAGTCGGACCTTCGTAAAGACCTGAAGATCCGTCTCTTCGTTGCACCAGTGGAGCCTGTGCTGTTGTATGGGTCTGAGACTTGGACACTGACCAAGAAACTCACTCAGATGGTGGATGGGTGCTACACAAGAATGCTGAGGATGGCTCTGAACATTACTCAATATAAACTGAGGATCAAGAACTTAGAGCTGTACGAGAGCTTCCCAAAAGTTAGCTCGAAAATAACAGAGGAAACTGAGGTTAGCTGGATATGCTCACCGTCAGTCAGAGTTGATACTGCACTCAGTGCTCCTGTGAGAGCCCCTACACGAACACACTAGAAGAGGGTGAGCGAAGATGACATATGTTGATGCCCTAAGGACAGACACTGGTCTTTAGGAGACACAGGACATGGCAGCTTCAAACAGGGCCCGATGAAAGGCGTGTTTCAGGACTCTGTTCCCACAACCCTCCCAAGAGTAAGTGGGCGAAGAAGATGTGATGAAAAGCACCAGAGCAATGGTTGAGGGTCCTTCCTAGTAAAATAGAAATCCAAGGGGATCATACGCTAGCATAGCTAGAGTGTGTGCCGCACCTTTAAAAATGCCGCCCGGGATGCCTCCACCTCCAGTTACAATAGTGGGCCCATAGGTAAAAAATTGTTAAGAAACACTGCACTAGAGTGTTGGACAGAATGCCATGAGGTATTTAGTTAAGAATTTGGAATTCAAGTCCCGCTGGCGTCAACTTTCCGTTCGTCCTTCCGGAATAAATTAAAGTACAATCAATCTTCGCTTAAGGTCATTGACAGTTTCTTGAGACGTGCGACATAAAATGAAACGACGTAAAGCGAAACTAATTTTACAAAATGTTCAACGAAAGAAACCAGTGTTGCAGTGGTGGTGAACAAACACAAAGACACACATACATAGACATAGACATATATATGAAGGTCGCAAATCCACTCACAAGGCTTTGTTCGGGCCGAGGCTATAGTAGAACACACTTGCCCAAGGTATCACACAGTGGGACTGAACCCAGAACCATGCTTCTGAACCATACAGCCAAACCTGCGCCTGTTAGTTGAATTAACACGAAATATATTTTTATCGTAATGTTTTTGTTTTTTCTTTGTGGGTCTGTTCTTCCTCTACAACTTTTGTTTAGCGTTTTTGAAGTTTGGATAAATTTTATCTCATTTCAGACAGAGACAATGGAATGTCAAGTAGCAAAAAAAAAAAAAAAACGGAAAAAACCCCCAAATTTATCTAACAACCCTATATCTTAGCCGATGTTAGTAAAACAAAAGATATTTAAAAAAAAACAAAAACAATGACAAGTATTAATCCATCATTTTTCGTTCATTTGTTAGCTTACATTTTGATGAATTGCAAACGCAACAAGTTACAAAAGAAAGGAAAGCAAACTAAAAATCATTTTGAATGGTGTTCACTTGGCGAAATTTTATTTTCGTTTTATATTGTTTCATATCGACATCAAACGAAATGCTGTTAAATGAGGATTGCTTGTATTAATTTATTTTGAATTAATTGACTGTAACTAATTTCTCAATCTGAGAAATGCCAGACAACCCCAACTTTCCACCGTTCCCAAAATATTAGGGCAAACTTGTTGTTGCTCGCAGGCGTTGAAGTAGGTCTGTGACCAGGTCGCAGTTGGTGCGACGAAAATTTGACACCAAATAAATGTTTAAGTGAAGCTAACAGTATTTGTGTATTATTGAAGGGCTGATAAGGCGGCGAGCTGGCAGAAACGTTAGCACGCCGGGCGAAATGCTGAGCGGTATTTCGTTTGTTTTAACGTTCTGAGTTCAAATTCCGCCGAGGTCGACTTTGCCTTTCATCCTTTCGGGATCGATAAATTAAGTACCAGTATGCGTACTTGGGTCGATTTAATCGACTGCCCCTCCCCAAAAATTTCGGTCCTTGTGCTTAGAGTAGAAAAGATTATTGAATGGCTGATATGTCTTCCACTCTGTAATTGTTTCAGTGTCGACACACGTTCTCGGAACAAATCACTTGCTAGACAAATACATCTCCCAAATAAAGTTTGCTTTCATCGTGGTGATAGGCAAGTTTCAGAAGTTCGAAACCACCTTTTATATTAAAAGTGGCAACTTGTCGGCATTTTCTATTTTCAATCCGCACAGTCCCCGCAACCCTTAAAAGAAACTGTGCAGTGTACCATTCTCAAAATTTCACTATGCTAGAAATCGAAATTAGACCTTTGCGTTCTGAGTTCAAATCCCGTTAAGATCAACGTCGCTTTTTATCTTCTGGGGTCGAGAGTCAGTCAAAGTTTGAGGATGGCTTTAATTAGCTAACCACTTCTCCTTTATATCATGATGCCTGTTATTTAAAAGTCGACATGTTCGCTGTATTGGCAGAGTCGTTACAGCATCGGGCAAAAATGCGTTGCCGTATTTGAACCAGTTCTTTATGTTACGAGTTTAAATCTCCCTATGATCAGTTTTTATCCTTTATTCTTTCGAGCTCAACAAGATTAATTAAGTAATGGAGAATCGATGTAAACAACTTAACTATCCCTCTGCTTAAAATTGCAGGACATCGTGATTGTGTTAGAATCAATTCTTTTATAAGAGATAGAAAACGAAAAAGATTTTTACGAAACTACGCAAGTATTCTCCAAGTTATATATCAATCATTAAAAGCTGATAACTCAATTAAATTTGCATTCGATTAGTTTCCACTTTTGTACTTGCTGACTGATAGCTCGATTAGTTGGTACTTTCGCAGCTGCTGACTGATGGCTCGATTAGTTTCTACTTTCGTATTTACCGAACTGATGGCTCGATTAATTGGTACTTTTTTCTGTTTGCCAGAAAAAAGTGACAGGTTCTTGATAAACTTCGTTCCTTCCTTCGGGACAATTAAGCAAACATTCTTTCATTTATACTCTGGAAAATCGCCGTTCCGTAGACATGATATGGACGAATCAGCAGCGGAATCGTCACGAGAAGGACATGGAATAAGGTTAGTAATTTCACTTGTCGCTTTTGTCTACCCTAAAATCGAGCAGACCTCGGCTTCAGAAACCGTGTCATCTCATGTACTCTTTGACATGTGTGTACATGTGATTGTTTGTTATTTGTTGTGATTGTTATTCTAGCCCCGGGACAAGTCTGATCGAGCAGGCTAGGCTTTCCAGACTTGACCATCCCAAACTTTTTGCATATCTTAAACGGATAGGATATAAATTTTAAGGGAGATTTTGCTGTTATTTTTTAGGGATGTTACTGTTTATGTATCGTTCCCGCTGTGTGTGTGTGTGTGTATATGTATATATATATATATATATATATATATATATATATATATATATATATATATATATATATATATATATATATAACTTCACCATTTTGGTACTAACCTATGCCCCTGATCGTATAATACGAACTTGTTTAAATTTTTTATAAGTTAAATCCTTAACAATAACAAAGCAGTTTTATTAAATTCTTGATTATTTTCAAAATTATTGGAAACAAAAGCAATGTATTCCAACAGAATTGTGGTAACAAAGGGAAATGACAGACGGTAGAGTACCGATCAAATTTGCTTTCAAGTACTTATTACTCTTTTATATTGTGAGTTCAAATCCTAACGAAATGAAAAAAAAAAAAAACCCAAAAGAACAGCAATCTTTCGGAATTGTTATCCCACATAAGTTGGAAATTTTCCCTTTTTTGTTGGAATTTTTCCGTCTTTTTTTTTTTGTTGGAACTTTTCCCATTTTATTTTTCTACTGCATATTTCAACACAATTGGGGGAAACCTTAAAAAAGAAATTAATAAAGAAAGTAATCCGTTCTTTTTGTTAGTGCGTCGGACAAAATGCTTAGCGGCATTTCATTTGACTGTACGTTCTGATTTCAAATTCCGCCGAGGTCAACTTTGGTTTTCAACCTTTCGAGGTCGATAAAATCAGTACCAGTTGGAATACTATAGTTGATGTGATCGACTAAGCCCTTCCCCAAAATTTCAGGTCTTGTGCCAAAATTAGAATTATTATGCGAGCTGGCAGAATCGTAACCAGGCCGGACGAAACGCTTGGCGACATTTCCTCCGCTGTCGAGATCGACTTTACCTTTCATCCTTTCGAGATCGATTAAGTAATGTACTAATTAAGCACTGGGGTCAGTGTAATCAACTAACCCCTACTCCTACCTCTAAAGTTCCAGGGTTTGTGCCAAAATTTGAAATCATCGTTATTATACACTTTTGTGTATAACTTTCACTTTTCAAATTAGTGTCATTATAGAAAGTGAAAGAACCTTATATACCATTGCTTTTATTGCTCAATATACTGGCCGAGGACACTTGTATCATTTTGCTCATAGGTATTGTCAAGAGGTGAGTTGGTACAAGGCGGCGACCTCAAATTGATATGGCTGAAACATTAGAAAGAGGGGTGGGCCAAAAATTCATAAGGCTAAATCTATACTCTTTTACTTGTTTCAGTCTTTTGACTGTGGTCATGCTGGAGCACCGCCTTTAGTCGAGCAAATCAACCCCAGGACTTATTCTTTGGAAGCCTAGTACTTATTCTATCGGTCTCTTTTGCCTTTTTTTTTTTTATTATAAGACACAAATGACTTCTTGTATTCATATTTCTGGTACTTTGGCGGCACTTTTGGAATAGCTGTCCCAGAAACGGAATTTATCTATTTTGGTCTTGATTTTCTTTTTTTTTTTGTATGATACACATTTCAAATTTTGGCACAAAACCTGGAACTTTAGAAGTATTAGTAGGGGCTAGTTGATTACACTGACCCCAGTGCTCAATTAGTACATTACTTAATCGATTTCGAAAGGATGAAAGGCAAAGTCGATCTTGACAGTGGAGAAAATGTCGCTAAGCATTTCGTCCGGCCTGGTTACGATTCTGCTAGCTCACATAATAATTCTAATTTTGGCACAAGACCTGAAAGTTTGGGGAAGGGCTTAGTCGATCACATCAACTCCAGTATTCAACCGGTACTGATTTTATCGACCTTGAAAGGTTGAAAACCAAAGTTGACCTTCTAACTTCCTACACCGGGATCCTTGGACCTTACATACATACAAGCGAACAAAATGGAATCCCTTAGTGGGACTCTAGTTTAAGTTTCAGGTTTTGAGGAGCAAGAACCATTTTTTAGTCACTATTGTTGTACCTGTTAAGGTCCTATCTATGGATTAATTGACGTGTCATGGAATTGGGTCTGGAAGAGGGTCACTCAAGGACATCCCAATGAACCCAGAGCAGATGATGCCCTTCAGTTTTTTTAGCTGCTCATCTAAGAGAAGGTAACTCCATACAATTCCTACATCCTGATAACTACCTGGCTTGTGATATTTGTTGCACCAGACCAATAAGAAATTTGAAGGATGAGAGAATAGGACCGGTTCTGTACAAACCATACTCATTATACACATTGTGCAGGTTGTTTCAGTAAACTAAGACACCAACACCATGTTCAGCTGTGTCTCGCTAAACCCTCATTTGTTGAAGCAACGAAAGAGCCCAACAGTAACTCATTATCGCTATTGTAATCATTATTTATGTCCATTTTCTCATGCCTGCATGGGTTGGACAAGTCTTCTTCAGTACAACATCCCTGCCACTTGTTGTGGTCATTTGTCTTCTTCTCCGTGTGGTTCCTGAGATCAGCTTTCACCACTTCTTTCCAAGTCTTCCCTAGTCTTTTCTTCTTCCACAATTTTCTTCCATTTGAATCAGTAAGCACTTCTTTAACCAACTGCCATCCTCCATACCAGCTTAGTCTTCTCTGTGGCACAACACCTTCTGATTCATCTCATACTCAATATTTCTCTCATTGTAACTGTTCTCCACCATTCACACACATAAGCAATTCACATTCAGCGCGACATACCTAACTTGTTTCTTTCTGGCTTTCACACATCCTCTCCATTCAGTGCCAATGATTCACTACCAATCAGCATCCTGCCTCACACCTAAGTATCACTCAACCTACCCTTCACTCAAAAAAAAAAACCCCAAAAAAAACCACCTTTGTTGCAAGTAAGAAGTGAAAGCTTCCTAACATTTTCTCATCCCATCCTGTTCTTTACTCTGGTTACTATAGTTAGGGAATACGTTCCTTCACCCTTAATTAAGTCGCCTATCCACTGCATCTATTGTACACCCATAGTTTACATTTGAATACACTGTCTGTATGAATTTCTTAGCTTTTTATTCGTGCTTTTGTTCATTATGTTCGGCTGACTGTCTGCAGCACCTTTTCTTATTATACAAGATGCCATCCTAAACGTTTCCTATTTCTTATCGTAGTCTATGTGTTCTTAGTTTATAGTTACCACTCCTAGGTCAT